>NW_005871685.1:348455-360090 GCF_000147115.1 Myotis lucifugus | reverse complement strand
CTAGTTTTAGAAATCTAGATAAAAGTAAAAAAAAAATAAAAGTGATTGAGTTGGAGAAGTGAAGGGGACCCAGTTTCAGCAGGAGGGGTATGCCAATATCTACGCTGGGATAATTTTGTTTAGGCCACAGTGAGGGATTCCCCACTGAGCTATCTGGAGGCTAGTTTTAATAATTATTTTAATCAATATACTTGTAGACTTTTAAAAAATCAAGTACTACTGCTACACAGCTAATCCAGATTCAGCAAACTTCTAACAGTCAAATCTATCCTGCTCCCCAGAGGCAACACTTTTAATAATGCCATCTATTATTTTTAGCAGTTTTCCCCCCATTTTAACATGCATATCTGAAATTTTTTATCAGTTTTAGATTTTCGATATTTGTCTTATATGGGAATTTTAACTCTCTTAAAGCTATTTACCTTGCATTTAATTTCCACTTCTCTTTTTCCTCCCCATCCTCCCAATATGGCAGTACAGCTAGTCAGGAAGTACATATATTTGATAAGTATTGATCACTGCTGAAAGGAAAATGTTTACTATGATTATTCTTTCTCTTGTTCATATTTTTTAATTTATTTGGATACCATTAGTGCCTATTTTTTATATTCTTATTTTCTTGAATAGTTTTCTTCTTTGTCTAACAACTTTGTTAAATGGTTCTCAATATAATTTGCCACATGGAGAGGTGAGTCAGATAATTTACTGATTCCTTGTTTTTTTCTGATACACTTTGGATTGATGGTTGCATTGGACGTGGGACTCCTGTGGTGCCGCAAGCACAGCATTCCAGAGACCCACAAGGGAAAATGAGGTCTGATGATACGGTTTATTTGTAGCATCAGATGCAAAATAAAAGAAGTGCCCTCCTTGGGTTCCCAACATCCCCCCATCTCTGCCCATCCTCCATGGACAGTCAGAGCCAGAAATAGGGCCAATGTCCAGAGGTTCTGTGCCATAATAAAGCTTAGTTCTTTGGAGCCTGCATTGTCTGCCATGGGCCTCAGGCCTTGCTAAGTGGTTTCAGTCTCTGTCCAGGTAGCTTCGTGCTGTTCCAGGCTGTGATCCTTGGCTGTGCTGCTGTATCCAGGCTCCTGCCTGGAACCTGCGTCTGGGGTCCACATAGCCATTGGCCACAGGGCTGCCAGGGCCACAGGGTTACTATAAAGAGAGACTGCGCAAGGCTGACTTCCCTGGGGTTGTATTATCTCGGCTTGGGAAGGACCAGGAGCTTTTTCAAAGCAACCAATCGATTTCCCAGGCGTTTGTGGGCCTGTGGCCAATTGATCTCTTTCCCAGGTTAGACTGACAAGCCTCTCTGGTAACCATTTTGGCTTTTCCTGTGCATGTACTTACCTCCCTCTTTATCCCCTGGCCCCCCACCCCCGCTGTGATCTTTGGGGAACAGTTTGGTGATTCCCTGGGGAGTGTGTGAAGCTGTAACTTCCTGATGAAGCAAGCAGGCTTATGCTCCCCAGTTGTTTGCATGTAATAATGCCTAATTCCCTTTGCTCCCTTCCTTTGTCAATATCTAGCTACTTACACTAACATGATGACTCTTAGTAGTCGCTATGTAATTGGCAAGGGGGAGGTTTAATCAAGCAATCAGGCTGTATTATGTGTTCCAATATTGTTTCTGGAATCTTCCTTTTCTTCTTGATGTATTTTGTCATTTTGATGGAGCAATTTCTCCAATAACATCCTCAAATAAGTTATGTGTTAAGTGTATTCTTTGAAAACTTAATGAAAAATATTTTCATTCTACTTTTACTACTTAACTGAAAGCTAGGCAATGCACATACATTTTTTTTCAAATTTTTAGACGATGTTTGCATGTGTGTGTTTGTATAATACAGAATGGTAAGTGTTAAATGTTAACTACACAAATTTGTAGAATTAAAACAACTCAGGAGAAACTCCAGAAAACAGATGAGGATGGGTAAATGGGGTACCCTCAAGCATTTTTAGGAATTTTTTTAACTCAAAGCAGGACAATGGAACTTCTGGTTTCTGGTCTGGCATGTAAGGATCTTGAAAGTTGCCACTCTGCCCTAATAATAAGTAAAAAGCTAAACAAACTGAAAAATCAACAACTTCTCAGATTCATGAGAGAAGTGAAGTCTCTGTGCAAAGACTCGCAGCTGCTAACTTGGAGAGAGAGAGACCTACAGGCTAATATGGAGAAGCGCACTCCCAGGAGGGAGGCCGCGAGCAGAAAGCTGGGCAGGCACCAGTGCCAGAAAGGGATGTCTGACCCGTGATTGAGGAATTGCTGGAGGCTCACGGCGGCCTTTCCTGAGAGTTCAAACTGAGAACCCAGTGATAACCAGGGTGTCTCACACCTTCGTGAATATTGCCACCAAGGGCTTAACCTCATTCTCAAAGTGAACATTGGGAAACCATCAACATGTGTTTCCAGCAGATGGAGGAGGAAAGGATAATAATTAGACAAAGCTGCTTCCCTAATGTCTATTCAAATTGCTGCTTTTTTAAAAATCAGGTTGTATTATTATGAATTTTTACAACATAGCACTCTGAAACTATTAATATCCATTAATTTAATCAATGAACTTTAAAAAGATAACTGGAATTTTAGGAACATTTCTATTCCTCACTTAAATCCTGGTTTTTCTAGTCTTTCATTGAAAGATTACCCATAGGTTATGTAGTATTACAGGATATATAAGTAAATCCTAAAAAGAACAAATTTTCCTGTGATCTGTTTTGAATCTCAAATATATCCAGACTATTTCTGTCTGGCAATATGGGTGGGGGAATTAGTGTAGCCCATACCCAAAAAGGGTTTTTAAAACAGATGCTTTTTGTGAAGTATAGATTTTCTAAATCCAGGTAGTTTTCATTTAACATATTCATAGGTATGGAAAAATCAGAGGACTTGAAGAGATAAAATGAAAAGGCACACAATAAACAAAAATAATATATCTATATTTGTGTGAAAATTTATAATTCTATTGCTTAAATAATTGTGGCATCAATTTTAACATTTAATGCAACATTGAGCTTAAAAGATTAAAATATTGTTTTAAAAAACGCATTTAACAATGCATTCAATTGTTAATATTCTATAAATAAATTGCTTAAAATATTTTTAAAAAGTGAGGGAACTATTTATTGATTAAATAAAATGGGGTATTGGCTTTATACACCTCAGGGAACATATAATAATGATTTTCCCATTGCTGTACTGAAAATTTTAATGGATGGGCAATAAAGTTAATAGATCATGATATTGCTATTCTTTTTATTATTTACATTTTACTGATATTTTATAATGTTATTATTGAAGAATTCCCAATAAGCCCAACTTAATAGCTAGAGGTTCAAGTTACAAAATATTATGGCAGGTGTGTTTTGTTTTTCTTTTATCATTTAATTTTGTTTCTTTTTTCTCTTTATTGTGTGGCAGTGAATTTGAGTATGGGAGGACATCTATAATAATAAAAGGGTAATATGCTAATTAGGCCGGATGTCTTCCGTGTAGCCCTTCACATGCTGGCTCCTAATCATCTCCTTCATTCTACCCCACATTCACTTACCTCAGATCTACTTGACATTCACCAAATTCAGTTCTTTCTCAGGGACTTTGTATTCACTTTCCTTCGGTTTGGAAGTCTCCTCCATCCACATCTGAGCTGCCCTTCAATTCTAGTACTCACTTCCACTGAGGTCTTTCATAGCCACTTGATTAAAAGCAACACATCTGGTGATTTTTCATAACATTATGCTACTGAATTTCACAGCATCCCTTAATAGTTGAAATTATCTTCTCTATTCACAAATTTAGTGTCTATTGACAAAACATGAAACATAAATGTAAATATTTTGGAGAATGATATCTTTATATTTTACTATTTTTTTCTATTCTAAGCATCTAGAATAAGGCCTGATGCATAAGGGATTTGGTAAATGTTGTTGACTAACTTCAGCTCACGTTGGTTTCCTAGCAGAAAATTAGAGAGGAGGAAAAGGTGAAAGACAACAATGTTTGAAAATTTTCTATTCCCTTGGATCTCTAAGATAACTCTGTTTTGATATCATGTCTACATATAATTTATATCATGGCTATCACATATGTTTGATTTTGTTGTTGTTGTTTTAATCCTCACCCAAGGATATTTTTCCATTGATTTTTAGAGAGAGTAGAAGAGAGGGAAAAACAGAGAGAAATATTGATGTGAGAGAAACATATGGATTGGTTGCCTCCTACACAGGCCCTGACCAGGGCCTGGGCTGGGAGGAGCCTGCAACCGAGGTACGCGCTCTTCACTGGAATCAAACCCAGGACCCTCTGTTCCACAAATTGATGTTCTATTCACTGAGCCAAGCTGGCTAGGGTCAAATGAATAGAGACGAAGTTGAATTATTGTGGTGCCTTCATTAACCGGGTAGCCAGCAATCTGAGAGAGCGGCAGGTGTGACGCACTGAAAAGACCGGTGCCCTGACATCTCCTTTCAAACAAGCTCTTTTACAGGGCCAGCGGGTAGGAAAAAATCTAGTTAGTGAGTTCCCAGGGTCGGCCTTCTATCATCGTCCTTGCAAAAATTATCCCCGAATGCAGGCTCCCTTCAGATAGTCCTGTCCTTGATCTGCACTTAAAATGTATTTTCTTTTGAATGACAGGCTCATCTGGTCTCCAGGGCTGCCTTATCTCCACAGCCCGCCCGCTCTTTCTCTTGCAACACATGCTGCAGTCTCCCAGGGTCTGTCAGGAAATCTCTTTATAGAGAGTAGCTACTACACAACTGTGATTCTATTTGTAGGAAGTGCCTCTCCCCTATCACTATAGTATGTGATCTTTTGAGATCATTTTTTCACTAAGCATAATTCTCAGGGTGTCTACCAAGTCATTGTGCACATAAGGAGTTTGTTCATTTTCTCATTGAGTAGGATTCCATGTTATGAATGTGGCAAGGTTTGTTTAACCATTCACCCATTGCTGTAGGAATGATTATTTCCAGGTTTGGCACTTACACATAAAGCTGCCATAAAAATTCACGTATGAGTTTTTGTGTGAACATGTTTTTATTTTTCTAGGATAAATACCGAGGTTTACATTCTGGAGTGTTTGAACCATTTAATAATCCCACCAGCAAGACATGAGTGGTGATGCAGTTTCTTAGCATCAGTGTCAGCGTTTGGTTTTGTCACTATTTTTAAATTTTAGGCATTCTGATAGATGTGTAGTTATATTGTATTTTCATTTTTATATATTTTTAAAATATATTTTTGTTGATTTGAGAGAAAGATGGAGAGGGAGAGCTAGAAACATCAATGGTGAGAGAGAACCACTGATTGGCTGTCTCCTACATGCCCCCTACTGAGGATGGAGCCCACAACCAGGGCCACAACCCAGACATGTGCCCTTGACCAGTCCATAGGCCAATGCTCTAGCGGCTAGCCTCTGAGCAAACCAGCTAGGGCTTCATTTTCATTTTTATTCTCCTAAGGACAAATATTTTTTGGACATATCTTCTATTGGTTATTTGCTTCGTAGATGTCCTCATCTGTGAAATGTCTTTTGCCAATTTTGTAATCAGAATTTTTGCTTTTTGATGTTGAATTTGGAAAATTCTTCAGCTATTCTAGATACCAATTCTTTTTCAGCATATACTTTATAAATAATTTTCTCCCACTGTTTAGCTTGTATTTTATCCCCAACAGAGCATTTTACAGAGCAAAAGCTTTACATTTCTATGAGGTCCAGTTTATATATATATATATATATATATATATATATATATATATATATTATATATATTTTTTCTAAATTGTGCTTTTGGTGTTCAATCTATGAAATCTTTGCCTAGTCTGACATTTCCAAAGAATTTCTCCTCTGGCTTAAAAAAAATAATCTTTTTATATTTTACATTGATGTGTATAATCTATGGCCTCATTACTCATTACTGCCACTTGGGTCTGGAAATGCCTGGTCCCTATGCAGTCTCTGTTTACAACAGAAATGGGACAAAGGTTTTTACTAAGTGACCAGACCTCAGTTCTGACTCCCTCCTTAGCCTTCTCTGACCACCTTAGTGGAGAAAGCTGAGGTTGTGGTACCCAGATAAAAGCTGGCATTTGTGGAAATCTTGGGAAGCCTTCGGTGACATGGTTGGGTTGCGGCCATCGTTTTTCTTTAGTGTTTGGCTAGAACAGAGCAGTTACCAGTTAAAACGTTTCTGTTCTAAAGCTATGCTGCCCTTTTTGGTGTTTGGCCAGAAAGAGGAAACAATTGTTGGGGCATTTTGACTGTGCCATTGGTGGTTTCCAGATTATTGCCTTTTCCAGCAACATGAGGCAAAAAATAAACCTAGATTTCAACTTTAATTGAAAAATAAATGTAAACATTTTAAAAAAGAAGATAATGCAGGGAACTTAGCACTGTGTTGTTCTTTGGGTTCCAAGTTCCCTAGCCAGTCTGCCTTCTTCTCTCATGTCTCAGAGTCTACTTATGATTGTCCTATACTTAATAGCAAGGGTTTTTAGTTGTATTTAGTGGTAAAGAATAGGAGAAAATATATCTACAGAAGAAATCTGTTGTACATGATACTAAATGGTATTATATTATTAATATATTTTAAATTGATTTTCAATATCTAATATAAGAAAATATATTCAATAAGTTACCATTCTTCAAGAACAGTACTTAATATATCATGTATTTTAAAATACTAAAATAAATACTTGATGTCATAGCAATGTGTAATGTTGACTAAATCTGTGATACAATAAAATGTTTACATAAAACATGATCATAGCAGCATTATTTATAACTAGAGGCCCGGTGCACGAATTTGTGCACCAGTGAGGCCCCTTGGCCTGGCCTGCAGGATCGAGCCAAAACTGGCTCTCTGAAATCCCCTGAGGGGTCCTGAGTTGCGAGAGGGTGCAGTCCAGGCTACAGGACCCCACCAGTGCGCAATTGGAGCCAGGGTTGGACACATGAAGTTAGCCAGCTGGGGAGGGACTGAGGAAGGGCTCCAGGGTGTGTCCAGCCTGTCTCACTCAGTCTCGATCAGCTGGACCCCAGCAGCAAGCTAACCTACTGGTCGGAGTGTCTGCCCTCTGGTGGTCAGTGCATGTCATAATGAGCGGTTGAGTGGCCTTAGCATATCATTAGCATATTACACTTAGATTGGTTGAATAGTTGACCGGTCACTGAAAACGGTACACTTAGCATAGTAGGCTTTTATTATATAGGATTGGTTGAACAGATGACTGTGTGGCCAGGCACTTACCATACATATTAGGCTTTTATTATATAGGCTATCTAAGATCTGGAAACAGCCCAGCTGACCATGAGTAGATGAGTGGATAACAAACAAACAAACTGTGGTACATTTGCACAATAGAATGCTCTGTAGCTGTAAAAAAGAAAAATGTCTTACCCTTTGAGACAGCATAGATGGACCTGGAGAGTATTATGCTCAGTGAAATAAGCCAGTCAGAGAAGACAAATATCACATGAGTTCACTTATATGTGGAATCTAATGAACAAAATGAACTGACAAGCAAAATTGGACCATAGATATGGAAATACGGAACAGACTGACATGTCTCAGAGGGAAGCAGAAGGGGTGGACTGGAAGAGATTAACCAAAGAGGTAAAGGCCTGGGTGGGGTGGGAGGCAGGTGGAGGGGGACAGAGGGAGAAAATGGGGAATATCTATAATACTCTCAACAATAAAAATAAGTGAAAAAAAATAAAGTTTATCTCTAAGTCAGAAAAAAAGGTGTTCAAAAATGTTCTCTTGCTCTTTGGTTGTAAGAATAGTAAAGCAAATGCCCTACATGCTGCCTTACACCAATGTCTTATACAGCAGTTTTTGAAAATTATTTTCAAAGTCATAGCTTGTACATAAGCCTCAACAAAGATATTAAATTATAATAATTTTTTTCAGTATCAGCATGAATCTACTTATTTTACATTATGAAGATTATTCTTTATTTCCAACTGCATAATAAATTGACACATTTCTAAACTATATCCAAAGCCTCTTGATAAGCTGATTATTATCTTTTTCTGTATGAGGAACATCACCTGACTAAGCAAAACTGTGCATTGTGATTGGTGGATTTTATGTTAACATCAGCTTAGTTCCAAGAACGCACTTTCAGTCATTTCTAAGTCCACCATGAGGTCTTTGGCAGTTCAATATATTCTGTAGAACGAATTACTGGTCTTGAAATCCAATTATATAAGACATGCAGTTTCTTTACACATTTCTTAACACATATTTAGAACCATTACAAATATTTCAAACATATATAGATTTCTGTGTGTGATCAGCACCTCTTGCTTGGCCTCTCTTCCCAGCAGCAGCTAATCTTTGTTGGTGATTCTCACTTGAATGCTTAATCATACAATCAAACCAAGGAAGTTTCTGGGGACCTATGGCAATCAGAAGGGCTCTTTAGATTTCAAGACTCTGCTATTCCTACCGATGTGTATGTGGAAGAATAATGAAACACACAGTATGAAATCAAGCATAAGTCACCCAGAGAGAATGAGGAAGGATTTGTAAAATGCTGTATTTACAGTTATGTAGAATCTTGTTAATTCTGTGAAAAGAGAAGGGGGTGTGGGGGAAAATATATGGAGAAAAAGGAAGAAGAGGAGGTGCCACGAATTGAAATATTTAATACCTTTAATGTCACATTTCTATACATTCAGTGGAACTATTTGCATCATTAAATTATTGTGCTTCTCTGTTTTACCAACTTCTATAGTGTATATAGCAGAGTTGTTAGTCTAGACAACTCTATTTTCAGGAGTTTATTAATCTTCCTTCTTGTGACATTTATGGTAAGATAAATCTGTAAATAGATTCTTTCATGGTGATGGGAGTCTCAGTAATTTAGTTTTGCTTTAAATTAAAATTTGTAGAAAAATGCTTCCCAAAGGATTCAAAGTTAAGATTGTATAAAAAGTATAGCAAAGTCCATGAACTACAAAGAAATCTTAAAACTAAACATTAAGAAAACAAGCAGCCCAATTACAAAGAAAAAAGAGAAAGATCTACACAGGCATCTTACAAATATATATTGATGATAAATACTATATAAACTATATTAAGCTGTTTTTGACATCTACACTAATAAAAGACAAACATGCAAATTGACTGTACCTCTGCTATGCCTTAAGCCACGCCCACCAGCCAATCAGAGCAGCTATATGCAAATTACCCCAACCAAGATGGCGGTTAATTTGGATATACTGGCTGGGAGCAAAGACTGAAGACAACGTGGAAGCGAAGCGCTACATAAGGGAGCAAAGTAGAGGCGGCAGAGACAGGAACGGAGCCAAGGCTGCAGAGGTGGGAGGCGGGAGGGCAAACCTGCCGCAGAAGCTGGGTGTAGGAGCGAAGCCCGCCTCAGTGGGTTTCGTTCCCTTCTCTGCTTCGCTCTAGCCGCAGGAAGCCCTATTCTTGCAGGAATCTTCCTGCAACGGGCCTCTAGTTAGGGAATAAAAAATTAAAACAGCAATGCCAGCAATGAACAGAACTATTAAATCTTTGGTCATTGATAAATGTATAACTATTCAATTGAATTGCATCAATTTTTAGTGCATGCTGTGTTTCACCCTCATCTTATCCTTTAGCACCGAGGAGTTATTCCACCAGTTTTTGGAGTACTGTAGATTGACAGCCTATCTCAATATGCTTGGACTGCTATAACAAAATTACTATAAATGGGGTGGCTTATAAACAATACACCTTATTTCCCACAGTTCTGGAGTCTAAGAAGTCCAAGATCATGGCACCAGTCAGTTCAGTTCCCAAAGGATTCATTAAAGAGAACCCACTGCCTAGTTCATAGATGGTGCTGTGTTCTCACAGGGTGGAACGGACAAGCTAGCCCTCTGGAGTCTTTTTCATAAGAGCACTAATCCCAATGATGAGGACTTTGCCTTCCTGACCTAATGACCTCCCAAAGTACCCACCTCCTAACATCAGCTTAGGGATTAGGATGTCAATATATGCATTTGGGGAAACACAAACATTCAGACTATAGCACAGCCTCACCTGTTGATCCTCTGAGAATTGTCTTCAGCAAAGAGAGGATCTTTCCTGGGGTCTTGCCTCCTTCTCAGGGGTGGCCTGAAACCTGTGACTGGTTATTGTGAGAGTCTAAAAACATGGCCCCATGTTCCAACATAGGACTGCTCTGAAGGGTCATTCTGGCTTCAAAGCTTCTTGTGGGAATGACAGAGGTCTTGTGTGACTATTATAGTCCGTTTCCACCTCTGCTTAAACTTACTTGCTCCCATTTTGCCTCAAGAGCAAACCCCAATAAGGTTACTGTACCCATGTCTCTACTTCAGACTATGTATACTAGAAAACCTAGCTTGTGGTTAAAAGTGATAGGTATGGTCTCAGAAAGAAGACATGCTAGAATTTTGGAATTCTATCACCAGCCAGATGCTGGCAAGGAGAATCCAATCACTGGTGGTTGTTTTGATCATGAATAGAGAGTAGCCCAATTAGCAAGATTGCTCAAACTTTCAAGATATACAATATAATGGTAGTATTATATTAAGGAAACAAAACTAGTCATTTATTCAGTGTAGTACCATTTGCAACATTTAGGAGATACAGGAATTATAAAGAAAATGAAAGGTTTGGCTGTTGATGGGGCTATTGATATTCTGAAGACAGATGACAAAAGATAGAGGGTGATTAATCATATCATCAATTATAAGTTTAGGGTGGAAGCCAATGGACATTCTTGGGGATATATAAAGAGGTCTGAACATCCTTACAGCTGGAGAGCAGGAAAAGTTGAGAAGTCCGGAACTTAACCATAATTGTAAAAAAGCTTCAACAAACATGACATTCTCAATCTCGACAGGTCTGCAATGGTCAGGAAAATGCCCAGATTAGGGGAAAAACCCTATGCACGAGGCAAACACTAAATCTCAGGTCTCTAAGATTGCAGAGGTGTCCACCACCTAGTCTGAAGATGATGCAGGAGTTTGTTGCAAACCAGGCAACATGAACCTTTCAATGTCTGTTTCCATCTCCTCTCCTGACTAATGGGCCAATAACTTGTTGAATCCTCCTTGCAGTCCTATTTCAAGAAACTTAAGAGAGTATAGAGACTTTAAGATAAATGGGAATCTGGCTAAGGACCATGTGCTGAGTCAGGCAGCATTACATTATTATAGATGTTATTTATCAAGTGAAGAGTAACCGGGATTTTTGTGATATCGCTGCAGCAGAGAATGGGAACTAATCATGACTTCCTGGGGAACCCCTGAGCTGATGGCTCTTCTACACTGAGTTGGTCCATGTTCATTCATTCCCACCTCTCATGACTATGACTCTCTTTCATGCAGTGGCCTGGGACGTCAGAAACAATACCTAGGCATCATGAGATGACTGCTACACAGGTGTATCATCCAGGTGTTGAATAAACCTGATGCTTCCAGAAATATTTATTATGTTTCCATACCTCAGCTGATGTTTGATCAAAGTCAACATTGGAATGCCTCAATCCAGAAATGATCGAGAACATCATTCTTAAGCATTGTGACACTTGATTGCTGTGATCATTTGATTAGAGTTAGGAATTATTTTCATTAAAACTTTCAAATGCATATGTGCCTATGAAATA
>NW_005871685.1:299137-348333 GCF_000147115.1 Myotis lucifugus | reverse complement strand
GAATATCCAAAATGTACTGGAATAAATATATTTGGGCTCCCACTGATATCCCTTGTCTGGTGGAAGTGTTCAGCTGTGAATTTTGTTCCTGAGATTTTAAAGAGGTAATAATCCTATCTAATAAAGAGAAACATGGTAATTAGCCGTACGGCCGCTACCCTTCCCATTGGCTAATCAGGGCGATATGCAAATTAACTGCCAACGAAGATGGCGGCCGGCAGCCAGGCAGCTGACGCGAACAGGGAGGCTTGCTTGCTCCAGTGACAGAGGAAGCCAGGTTCCCCGCCTGCCTTGCCGGCCTCTCAGCTGCTCTCTAAGAAACATTGTAACAAATATAGAAGCTAAACAAAACCCCAGAAACCAGCTTTCAGTCAGCCAGGCTTCAGCCAGCAGGACTGCAACATTGTTTCAAATACAGAAGGTAAACAAAGGCCAGAAACCTGCTTTCAGCAGCAGAGGTCTCATAGCTGGAGCCGAGCCTCAGAGCTAAAGCTGGCCCAGAATAAAAAAGAAAAGAAAAAAAGGACAGGTTGGGAGCTTTAGTCACCCGCCAGCCTGAAAACGGCCCTCAGCCCCTCATCCAGACTGGCCAGGCACCCCAGTGGGGACCCCCACCCTGAAGGGGGTGTGACCAGCGGCAAACAGCCATCATCCCCTCACCCAGGCTGGCCAGGCACCCAAGCGGGACCCACACCCTGATCCAGGACACCCTTCAGGGCAAACCAGCCGGCCCCCACCCGTGCACCAGGCCTCTATCCTATATAGTAAAAGGGTAATATGCCTCCCGGCACCGGGATCGGCGGAGCAGTGAGTTCTCCCGGCACCAGGATCAGCGTGACAGGGGGCAGTGACCAAACCCCCTAATCACCCTGCGGCTCTGTTTGTGACAGGGGGCGGGGCCACAACCTCCTTATCTGCCCTGCTCTGTTCGTGACAGGGGAAGGTGCCCCAACCCCCTGATCAGCCCTGCTCTGTGCCTGATAGGGGGGAGCTCCCCAACCCCCTGATCGCCCTGCGGCTCTGTGTGTGACAGGGTGCGGTGCCCCAACCCTCCCCCCCCCACGGGCCCTGCTCTGTGTGTGACGGGGTAGAGCCATAATCTCCCCATCGGCCCTGCCCTGAGTGTGACAGGGGGCGGTGCCCCAACTTCCCTATTGTCCCTACTCTGTGAGTGACAGGGGGGAGCTCCTCAACCCCCTGATGGGCCCTGCTTTGTGCATGACAGGGGGGAGCTCCCCAACCCCCTGATCAGCCCTGCTCTGTGTGTGACAGGGTACAGAGCCCCAACCCCCCTGATGGGCCCTGCTCTGTGCATGACAGGGGGCAGCACCCCAACCCCCTGATCAGCCCTGCTCTGTGCGTGACAAGGGGTGGCGCCCCAACCCCCCAATCAGCCCTACCCTGAGCGTGACTAGGGGTGGCATCGCAACCTCCCTATCCGCCCTGCTCTGTGCATGACAAGCGGCGGCGCCCCAACTCCCCAATTGGCCCTGCTCTGTGCTCGACCAGGGGCTGCACCTAGGGATTGGACCTGCCCTCTGCCACTGGGGAGCAGGCCTAAGCCAGCAGGTCATTATCTCTCGAGGGGTCCCAGACTGCGAGAGGGCACAGGCCGGGCTGAGGGATCCCCCTCTCCTTCCCGAGTGCACAAATTTTTGTGCACCGGGCCTCTAGTGTCATTATAAAACTATCAGAAAAATTGATGTACTTAATTGGACAAAAAAAAAGATATGATTAGTTTAATTTTTCAGAAAGGTAAGAGAATTCCACTAAGACCTATTTCCTATACTATACTTTTCTATTTGAACAAAGGTTAATAAAGGAGGGAATAAAAATGAGATATCATGAGACTTTTAGCACTGTTTAAAAAAAAGTATATGTCATACTGACTTACCAGTTTCTTGATTTTATTTTAAGACTCTAAAGCTTTATAGTTTATTAACTTGTGCCTTTAAAATGTACTCATCGCAGTGAACTTTTCATTGTAAAGACATTTTATAAAGGAACTTGGCCCATATCATTATACAATGTCATTTCTTAATAATTTAACAAACATTGACTTCCTGGTGTGAAATGAGCCAATCTAAGTCATTTTAAAAATGCATAAGATTCTCTAGGTAACTATCAATTTTAAATAAGAACAGTATATAATATCCTGAAGCTTAGTCTTTCTATTTGGAAATATGGTTAATCTCATTTCAATCACAGTTCTCTAGCATCTATCCCAATTGAATTGACATTTCAGGGCTTCTGTGATCTTCCGCTCTAAGGCTGTTTGCTGAAGAGATAAGAAATACTGAGAATCCATCTTCCAGTCAATTTGAAAGACTCTGAGTCATTGATTTATTATTATTTCTTTTTTACTGTAAAAGTAGAGAAGCATAAACAGCACTAGAACAATTATTTTTCTATAATGATAGATGTTCAGTAGATCTCAGAAACTGGCATTGGACTTGGAAATAAAAATATCCTGAAGAAACAAGGAGAAATTTTATCCTGAAGGAAAATTCCATTAATAAGGCTGACCCAGTAATCAAAGTAAAATTTGTTCTGAGACCTCAGAACATAAGAGTTTTTAGTAGGGCAATGAAAATATAAAGGCCACCTAATTTTGAGACTCTGCCTAAATCCAGGGAGCCTTAAAAGCTGATATGTTAAATCTCAAAAGCCTCAGTGTCTAATTGTGTCATTCTACCCATTGACGGTATATTAGTAGAGACCGAATGGTGAATATCAGGATACCTAATCCTAGGCAGGCTTGTCTCTAGTTCTGCTTCCTTTTTGGAGGGGGAAAGTAAAATGGACTCAGTCACATGGCCTAGCCCAGGAGGTGAGTGTAGCATAGGTTTTGGATTTTGGGGGGAGATAGAAGAGAGCATCATGGGGATAAATGGTGATGAAAGGAGACTACTTTGGGTGTTGAACACATAATACAATATACAAATGAAGTGTTATAGAATTGTATACCTGAAACCTATATAATTTTATTAACCAATGTCAACCCAATAAATTCATTATAAAAGTAAAAAAAAATGGAATCAACATAACACCCTATTGTCTTTTTCTTTTTTATATTGTTTAAAGTATTACAAATAATAGTACATATGTCTCCTTTTTCCCCCATTGACCTCCCCCCAGCCTCTCCTACCCCCCGGCACACACCCTCACCACCCCCCCAGTGTCTGTATCCATTGGTTATGTTTATATGCATGCATACAAGTCCTTCAGTTGATCTCTAACCCTCCCCCCACCCCCCCGTCTTCCCGCTGTAGTTTGACAGTCTGTTTGATGCTTCTTTGTCTCTGTATCTATTTTTGTTCATCAGTTTATAATGTTCTTTACATTCTACAAATGTCTATATTAGATTATGCAATGTTTGAAAAAAAAGAAGTACAGCATTTTTCAAAAGTTAGAAGGTTCAGGCGGGCCGTAGTGGCTCAGTGGTTGAGCATTGACCTACTATGAACTAGGAGGTCACAGTTCAAGTCCCAGTCACGGCACATGTCCAGGTTACGGGGTTGATCCTCAGTGTGGGGTCTACAGGGGGCATCTGATAATGATTCTCTCTCATCATTGCTGTTTCTATTTCTCTCTCCCTTTCCCTTCCTCTTTGAAATCATTAAAGCTGCATTTTAAAAATAATAAATAAAATAAAAATTAGAATGTTCATGTGATTCATTTCTGAAGACATAGGGAAAAGCAATTCAGCAGAATGGCCCCTGCCTGGCAAGTAGTCCCTGATGTGTAGGCAGCACAGTCATGATTGGCCGCCTAGGCACGCTACACATTACTGTGTAAACTAGGTGCCCCCTGACATCTAACACTGATTTGTCTCTCATTTAACTTCCAAGGAACCCATGTCAATGTCTTGAGAAGTAATCATTCTAGGGTTAGGAGGATTTGTATGTAAATATGGGAAATGTAGTTTCCCTAGTTTTGGTACAGGGAAGTTCTGCTATGTTACTCCCTGTTAGAAAGTAAGACAAAATAAAAACGGTGGTAGGAAAGACAGTGCTATTTCTCAGACTTCACTATAGTACACAGCAGAGCCACAGAACTATGAAGTTTGAAGGGAGTCACTGGCAGAATTTAAGTGCAAGCAGCAGTGTATTGGAAAAGATGATTGGCAGAGGGACCTAGATGAGATGTTGTTGCTTACAAAAGTAACACTCCTGAGCATACACAGGGAGAATGAAGTAGATGAACTAAGTTGAAGGGAAATAGTAATGGTCCCTAGCAGAAGTATTTGTGTCTTTCAAGAACTGAGGGATCCTACTCAAGTAACAGGAGTGTGATGGTCAGGGACATTCTGAAAACCAGAGGCCAAATGAAACTGAAAATTGTTTGTGGGGGGGTGTGAGACATACAACATACAATAACAACAATAACAATTCTATGGTATATTTGAATAGAATTCATGCGCATATGAAAACGTTCCTAAGGTGTAGATTCTATGATATCGATTCTGGCTGCTCCCCAAGTCCAATTCCCTTCCTCATTTTACTTTTTCCTTCTAAAGTAAAATGAAAATAATGAACCTGTTATTATTATCATTTTATTAAGAAAAATTCTATTAGACTTTGTGCATATGTTCTGGTATGAATGTTTGTGTCCCCACCAAATTCACACATTGAAATTCTAACACCCAAAGATGATTGTGTTAAGAGGTGCTTAAGGCATAGGGTGAAGTCCTTAATAATGGGATTAGTGCCTTTACAAGGGAGGATTCAGAGAGATCGCTAGCCTCCGTCCTCCGTGTGAAGACAGAGCAAGAAGGCGCTATTTATGCAGGTGAGCCCTTACTAGACATGGCAGCTGCAGTTGTCCTGATCTTGGACTTTGAATCCAGAACTACAAGAAACAATTTCTGTTGTTTGCAAGCCACCCAGTCTGCTTTGTTACAGCAGTCCAAATAGACAACAAATAAGAGCCCTCAGGTATTTCAAAAATGTAAAAATATAAAAGAATAAGAAGAAGAGCAGGAGAAGGAGAAGATGAAGAAGAAAAAGAAGAAGGAAAAGAGGAAGAAGAATGAAATGTGAACTGGTTTGCATAGTTCTGCTGAAGGGGGTGGCAACAGACCTCCATGTGTCTCAATAAAAATGATGCATTTCCTGTTCTCTAAACTAAATACTTAGATTTTTATCTTGATTGATCAGGGGACATTTTTTATAATTTATAAATCATGATGTTTCTATAACTACAACAAGCAAATGTAAGTGCCAGTCTTATTTTTAAGCACTTGACAGTGCCCCACTAGGTTCTACAAGCTTTAGCTTTTATTGGTCATCTACATCATTAGGAAGCACTCACTAAGATTCTGTATATTTTAAACAAAAATTAACAATGATCATAAATATATTACTATTCACATTTTACATTTGAGAAGCAAATATTCAAAGACAGGTAACTTGAATGCTGAAGCTATGTGTGATCATTTGGTAATAAACACATTACATATACATAGAGAGACACAGACACATATATGCAAATTTCTCATAATTGCATCAAATATCCACTTTGCTTTGATAGTGAAAATCTGGCTGAGTCCCATTTGTACGTGGTTCTATCTTTTCATTAACTCTCCATTTCATTTGGACTTAACCAAGCCATGTTACCTGTCAATGATCGGAAAAGAGCTTTCTGTGAATTATTCATTAGGATGAGTGGAGAAACATTGCACTCCTGAAACAGTGCTTCTGCTGCCTAATACAGGATTTCTTGTCAGCTGTCCACCTACACAGGCTTTGTTCAATCTGGCTATCGCCAGTTTTATTAAAGAGCTTTCTAAAAAGTAAAACTAGCCTGCCTCTTTACATTTTAAATTTTCCTTTGTAATTACTCTATTGAGATAATCCTCCTGCCATTGTATTACTTTGCAGTACTTTCTCTGAAATGAGGTGTTGGCAATAGTTTGCTGCAATCACCCAGTTAAGACTGGGTAAGACATATGATGACTCATAGGAGTGCCTCTGTGAGCAGAGTATTATGTACTATGACCGCATTTATTCATTTGCCTTGTCAGCAATTATTATTTAATAATTTTATTCACATCTCCTTTATTCATCTTTGAAATACATGCATGTACATTAACTTTCACACTTAATTTAATTTTAAAATTAGATGTCAGTATTTCTTTTCCAAGGTCAGTAAGCAATGACCTTAATCAAAGTGCAAGCCTTTCCTTCAACCACTCAGAAAGAGGTTACCCTCCCTGCTCTTCAAAGAGCTCATGGCAAAGCCTGTCACTTTACAACATACTCTGGACATTTTGAATTCTTATCCTGTCTTTCTTCAAATGCTTCCTTTACTCCAGTGCAGAGTTGCTCAACTTTAGTATCATTGATATTTTGGGCCAGATAATTCTTTGTTGTAGGGGCTGTGCTGCTCATTGCAGGCTGTTCAGCAGCATCCCTGGCCTCTGCTTGCCAGATGCAGTGCCACCTGTTTCCTCCCAAAGTTATGACAACCAAAAAGGGTTCAGACCTTGTCAAGTGTCCTCTGTGGGCCACTTTCACTCCCTCGATTCTGCCAGCCAGTTGAGAACCACTGTCTTAGTGGATTACAAGCATTTATTGCTTATCTTACTCAATAGATATGTGTTCTTTGTTCCTGTGATTCTTCTTCAATATGTGTTATATTTTCAATTTAAAGGTTAGCACTGTGGTTTCAAATGAATATCATGTATAACATATAATTGTTATTGTATTTTATTGTGTCCTGCTAATTAACTACATCATTACATTATATTTATTTCAGAATACTCAACATATTATTAGATACTAATTCAAAAAGGCCATTGGAAAGAAAACATGTATGGAATGACATCTCAATCATTTAGACACCGAAAAAGATATTTATTAAATGCAAACTATACAACAGGTATATGCTAGGCTTTTATATATAAAGCAAAAGTGGTTTATGATCTAATGAAAATTATTTAATGAGCAATTTTAACCATTAACATAAGGAAAATATGAAATGTGACCACATATTAACTACAACTAACCTACGTGAGCCAATGAAGTCTCCCTGGAGAATTGCCTCATAATGAGAGTTTAGCAGATTGTGAGAACCTAGCCAACAAAAGGCGTGACCTTTCTGAGTTGGGATAGTCAACATTTTCAGGTGAAGATGGTGAAGCTGACAATTTGTTACTGAATTTGTGCTGGGCCGTTTGCCAAGCACTTAACTGGCATTAAATTTAATCTTTCTACTTTCTAATTAATATTTCTAATTAAATAAAATCATCAATAATCCTTTGAAGTAACTTTCATTATGGTCATTTTAGAAATACTGACAGAGTGGTGTAGGGAGGCAAATAACTTGCTGGAAGTCATGCAGATGAAGTTGTTTAGTTAGGTGTGAACCCCAGATGTGCAAGCCTTCTGAGTCAGGTCCTTCAACATTGCATTACATTGCATTACGTTTCCATATTATATCACTTTATAAAAACTTAAAAAGTTTGTAACACCTGGAACAAGGGTATTTAAAGGGTTGAAAGGAGGGGATGAGGGTTAATGGGATAAGAAGAAGATTCAGAATAGCCTTGAAAGGTATCAGTGACCAGATTATGAAAAGCCATGTTTGAGAGTTTGGACATTGGCTTAAACGCAATGGAAAACTCAAAACAAGTTGCAATGGCGCTCAGGTCATTAGATTAACATTTTTGAACGTTCTTGTCTCATGAAAGCATCGCTGATTGGAGGAGGTGTGGAGTTAAGGCGAAGAATGAGGTGAGAAGTGAATGATGTACTTGGTTGATGGAAGTAGATTTGTAGTTAACCGGATGCATTTGAAATTTAGTTGGGAAATTAAATTGGAAGGAACTGCAGATTGACTTTCTCAGGAAGCTGATTCTGAGATGGCAATGAACATTCCGGTGGGTGATTACAGATTGCTTTTCAGAATAAATAACACCTGCCAGGTAAGAAAAATAACAACTGTGGGACTGAGCAGAGGGTAAGGTTAGGCCGTAATGCAGCATTAGAAATGAGTTAGCTGTAACTGAGCTGAGCATTCAGAGTTGTCCTGGGCTGGAGTGAAAGTGCCTGGCTTCATACCCTGCACTCCGCTGTCCTGGGTGCAGGATGCCCCTGGAAGGAGGTGTATGTGGGGAAGTCTCAGGTGGGGGCAGCCTCTGAAGGGAGTGAACAGCTGATGACTGTCAGCTGGCAGCCCTCATAGTCTAGAATAGACCAAATTAATGGATTTGTTTATCCTTTCTGTTTTCTATTTCTTTAGTTTTAATGTTTACCTTCATGTTTAATTTCCCAATTTCCTTTTGGTTTGTTAATTTTCTAATTCCCTTAAGATTTGTACTAAGTTCCTGGACTAGCCACAAAATGTATCTAAATCAGTGATGGCAAACCTTTTGAGCTCGGCGTGTCAGCATTTTGAAAAACCCTAACTTAACTCTGGTGCCGTGTCACATATAGAAATTTTCTGATCTTTTCAACCATAGTAAAACAAAGACATATTTTTAATATTTATTTTACATATTTAAATACTATTTAACAGCCAAACCGGTTTGGCTCAGTGAATAGAGCCTTGGCCTGCGGACTGAAAGGTCCCAGGTTCGATTCCGGTCAAGGGCATGTACCTTGGTTGCGGGCACATCCCCAGTAGGAGGTGTGCAGGAGGCGACTGATCGATGTTTCTCTCTCATCGATGTTTCTAACTCTATATCCCTCTCCCTTTCTCTCTGTAAAAAATCAATAAAATGTATTTTAAAAAAATGCTATTTAACAAAGAAAAATCAACCAAAAAATGAGTTCGCATGTCACCTCTGACACACATATCATAGGTTCGCCATCACTGGTCCAGATCCTTCAGTCCTGAAAAGCTAATGTGATGGTGCATTACAATATTCAGAACAGAAGGATCTCTGCAAGGGTTGGAAGAGTAGGGTGAAGAGGTATCAATGGTTATGAACTGGTTAACATATTCAGCAGGATGGCAAGTGGCCTTTTCAGATGCTAAGATAATCATCAAGAACCAATCAGGTATGTAGAGAAGTGTGATTAAATTGATTTTGGATGGATAGGTTTGTATTTGAGGTACCTATGTGGTGTCTAAGTGAAAAATATAGTAGCTCTATGCATGGATCTGAAGTTTAGGAGAGAGGACTGGTAAAGATTTGAGATTCATCAATATGCAGATATAATTGCCTATATGGAATGAATAAAATTACTCATGGATCATGTTTAAAGAGAGAAATTGGTGTCTATAAATGCAAACCTAGAACCATTTCATTTGGTATTGTTTATTTTTATATCTGGCAGATATTTAATGTCCTATCTTTATTCTACTCCCATATTTTACAATCAATTATAGGAGAGAAAGGAACAGCATTTCTCAAAAATGTCAGATAATTCTCTAAGAAAGAATAAATAGTCACTGATGGAACATCGCATCATGTGGTTGGTTACCAGGTCGGTGCGCAGGAGTTCATACTAGATTTCTATGTTTTGTTCTTGATTTTTGTTGATTATCTGGAAACTGTTAGGAGTTTTCTGTTTAATATTTTTCTAAATACTTGGTCCATTTCATCTCTCTTTTGGCTTATCTCTTAATTTTGAAATAGCACTGTGTCAGAACAAAATATGGCAATATTTACAGCACTTTGGGGTAAGGTAAAACTACAAAAATTGCACTGTAATTTTGCCATTTATTCAGTTTCTTTGCTCTCATGTTTTTTCTATGCTTGTTTTTCTTTTTATGTCTCCATAGACCTTTTGAAATTGAAGATTCTGAATTGACTGTTATAATTACATCTGATTAATATAGCATCCCATTAAGCTTATTAAGTCTATTCATTTTCTCCTCACCAAAATTATTCAATTATCAAACAGATAATGATAAGGTTAAGAGGTCTTTTTATCAAGAAACTTTGAAAATCGTTATCCTAATACACATATATCAGCTATTATGTGCCAGTAGGATAATTTAAATGAATGCTGCTATTTAGATTTTTTAAAATTTACTCTTATCTTGGGCAATGTTTGTTTCATATTTTAAAAACAGAAAGCCTGTAAAAATCTCTAAATATGTTGCAAAAATATTTAATATATTCATTTATGGTCATCTTTATAATGGTTCTATCCAGTGATTTTATTTAAATCTTAGTAACCTTGAAATCAGGTCAGTAATTTTCTTTATTCAGGAAGATGTTAATATTGAAACTAATTTTTTTCTGAATTAAATTGTTATTATGTATTGATTACACACATCAAAGTTAATTGTTGAGTGATAACCTAGGGTCATACCATAGGGGGGGCAGGCTTTATCAGGGAGATAAGATAATGTCTAAGTAGAAGACACAGATCAGAACAAAATATTATAATGCAAGATAAGAGAATCATACTTAAGCTATAATGAAAAATTAGAATGCATTTTTTTAAAGTGTCAAAATACCCATTCTAAAACATACGGACCTTTGGTAATGTAGGAAAAAAAAAAAGAATGGAAAGAATACCTGTAGATAAGTGTGCGCCAGGAAATATGACACTCTCCCATAAGAGTAAGATAATTTACAAGCCTGAGGGTTAGACTATCTGGGAAATTATCATAGTAACATTGCTTGTGTTTGAGGCCATGATTCTTCAATCAAGTAGGTCAAGGAGGAGAGAAAGGCTAAAGCAAATACAAGAGCAGCCAGACAAATGATGTGGCCCCTTGAAAGGGATTACGCCTATAGGGGAAGTTTGGAGAGAGCTCTGCAAGTAGAAATACTGGCATCAGCAAATGGCAATACTGAATTAATATCAATGGTTTTACATTTTGAACAGAAAATAGTTGGAGTTAAAGAAATTTTTCTCAGCACTGATATTACTTAAAATGCTAGCTAAGGAGAAGTCTGGCTCCAAATTAGAGTATTTTAAAATCATATAGTATTCATCACTATCATTGAGTATATGCCATACATATTCATGTACATGTGTGTATATAATAAAACATAACTGGTGAGAAAACGCCTCCCTCACTACAAAATAGAATACGATAAAGGCCATTAAAAAGATATCGAGTTCCTTCTCCACATGCATTTTATGTTTAATTATATATATAACACTGATAAATTTACCACATATAAGAACAAATTAACACATGCTATTTTTACTATTGGGAGTTTATAAAAATGGTATATACTCTATAGTTTTCTGCCTATTTTTATCACACGTATAAGAAATTAAGAAATTAGAAATATTATATACTAACTTTGCTGTTTTGAGTTTTATGAAACTGGTATTATACCCTATCTAGTCCTGTGATCATTGTTTTTTCTCTACTTATATCCATCCATTTTGTAACTATGTTCATTGGTTTTTACTACAATAACACTCTGTGGAATAGAAATACTGCAATTTAAACTTTTTTATTCTACTCTAATGGACATTTGAGGATCTTTTTTTTCTTAAAAAAAGTTTTTGGGGAACATTGTTGGTCAGTTTTACAATATAAGTTCAATCTGCTTCCATTGTGATGTGATGTGATTGACCAGTTGCATTCTCACCAGCAATATCTGAGTTGCTTTTAATTTATTAAAAATTTCAAAGTTTGATGCTGTTAGAATTAATTCCTCTAATCAAGTGGGAGAAAATGTTTAACTTGTGCTGGTATCAATTTATATGTTCTTAGTTGCTAATGAATTAAAATATCTCTTTAGCCCTAGCCGGTTTGGCTCAGTGAATAGAGCATCAGCCTGCGGACTAAAGGGTCCAGGGTTTGATCCCGTTAAGGCAGTGGTTCTCAACCTTCCTAATGCCGCGACCCTTTAATACAGTTCTTCATGTTGTGGTGACCCCCAACCATAAAATTATTTTTGTTGCTACTTCATAACTGTAATTTTGCTACTGTTATAAATTGTAATGTAAATATCTGATATGCAGGATGTATTTTGATTGTTACAAATTGAACATAATTAAAGCATAGTGATTAATCACTAAACAATATGTAATTATATATGTGTTTTCTGATGGTCTTAGGCGACCCCTGTGAAAGGGTCGTTTGACCCCCAAAGCGGTCGCAACCCACAGGTTGAGAACCACTGTGTTAAGGGCTCATGCCCAGGTTATGGACTTCATCCCCAGTAGGGAGCATGCAGGTGGCAGACAATCAATGATTCTCTCTCATCATTGATGTTTCTATCTCCCTCTCCCTCTCCCTTCCTCTCTGAAATCAATAAAAAATATATATTTTAAATACAATTATTAAAAAAATAAAATATCTCTTTATAGTGTGATCACCATTAGAGTTGTTTTTCAATTTAGGAAGTTCATATCCTTTGTCAATGCCTATATTAGGTGATTTTTCCCTTTTTATTGCATTGTAGCAATTTTAAAATATCTTTTTCAGGATCCTAATGCTCATATTTTTCAGTCATTATGATTTAAGAATATACTGATATTTTGTGGCTTTTCATCTGTCAAAGGCCTCCATTGGAACACAACAGTAGTTGAAAGTTTGCTTGTCCATTTTTCACTGCCGTGGGTAACCCACACTAATGGAACCATGGCATGTCAGAAAGAGAGTGATATAAAGGTCTTCTCAGAGGATGCAG
Organism: Myotis lucifugus; assembly: GCF_000147115.1. Classification (NCBI taxonomy): domain Eukaryota; kingdom Metazoa; phylum Chordata; class Mammalia; order Chiroptera; family Vespertilionidae; genus Myotis; species Myotis lucifugus. The sequence continues at coordinate 335,774 of NW_005871685.1, read as the reverse complement.
GCTTTTGCTAGGTGATTTTGGGGAGAGTTTCAGGAAGTTAGTTCTGTTATGGACTGGATTCTGTCAAGAAGTAGGGGTAATTCTGATTAGTTATCTTGATAAACTTATCTAGAAGGAGGGAACATAGTGTGAGGCTAAAGCTATAATAGATAAAAACCAGCAGTTACTCCAGGGATGTTCATTCATTTCTGTGATTTGGAAATGTTTGTATTTTGACTGTGTTTTGACATGACTATGGAGTAAGGGTTCTCAAGTATGTACATCCACATTCTAATCCCAAGGCCCTGTGCATGTTACTCAATATGAAAATGGATTTTTCAGATGTGATTAAGTTAAATATCTTTTTTTAAAAATATATTTTATTGATTTTTTACAGAGAGGAAGGGAGAGCGATAGAGAGTTAGAAACATCGATGAGAGAGAAACATCGATCAGCTGCCTCCTGCACACTCCCTACTGGGTATGTGCCCGCAACCAAGGTACATGCCCTTGACTGGAATTGAACCTGGGACCCTGGAGTCTGCAGGCTGATGCTCTAGCCACAGAGCCAAATCGGTCAGGGCTAAGTTAAGAATCTTGAGATGGGGTATTATACTGGCTACCTGGGCAGGTCCTAAATGCAATCACGTGTCCTTATAAGAGAGAGGAAGAGGAACATTTGGCTACAGAAGAGAAGGCAATGTGACTGCTGAACCAGAGATTGGAGTAATGCAGACACGAGATATGGATTTTCCCCTGGAGCCTCAAGAACACACCAGCCCTAGCAACACCCTGGTGTTGGCGCTATGGCTCAGTTCGGACCACTGTACATCATAGATCATTAACTTCCCTTCAATAGTAGAGCAGCTTTTTATCAAACCTAGTGAATAGGGCCTAGGTTCCTTCTCAGATTCCAAATGCAGCCAGCTGCACAAATGAAAACCTACATGGCTATTTTTGTTCTTTTTTGCCTCTATCCATTTTTCCTAGTGATATCTTTGTCAACACTGCAGAAGTATTTGAGTTATTTTTTAAATCACAAAATCTGTGAAGTTTGTTAGCTTTTCGCTTTTAGATCTAAGGACTTGAGTTGATTTTGATACATAAGGATATGTTTGACTACTATTTGCTGTCATAATGGTTTGAACCTTAATATCTACTGAGCCCTTGAAATGATTAACTGAAACAGACTTGGCATGAAATACTTGAGAATAGTTCCCGCCTTTCCTATGGTCTCAGATGATAGACTTTACCTCAAGTAAGGCAAATGATAAATTGTATCTAGGAAATGGAAGACAATTTCTACAATAAATCAATGACATTTACTAATAACCAGCAACGAAATTAGTTTCAAAGATGGAAAAGTCATCACTCAGAAAAATAGTTACATGGTTTTTACTTCCTCTGAATTCATTGTTGTCATAACGTGGACCGTGAAGAACAGTGTGATAGATCGTCACTGTAATGGTCCCAAATGAATCATGGCTTTCAGTATCCAAGCACTTATGTAGGTTTCACTCACATGACTCTGGCCTTTGATATGTATCATTGCTTTGCCCAATTGGACATCAGAAAACATGATACAAACAGAAATTAAATAAGCTCGCGATCATTGGGGTTTTCTCACATGAATCATGTCTGTAACCCTGCAGGAAACCTGTGGCTCTACTTCACTGTGGGAGACTATGTGGAGAGACTAGCTGACAGCCCTCATCCAGATCCGGACATGCCAGTGAGGCCCTCTTCAGCCCTCTATGCACAGTTGGGATGCCTCAATACCCTTGGAGAGCCTCTAATAGTTTTATCATCAAAAATATTTTTCATTAGGGCATCTAAATATTATACCTTGTACAATAAATATTTAAATGAAAATAAGTTTTAATTTACCAATTTTAATTGGGTAAAAAGTCTCTCAATCATACTCTTAAGTTATCTACATTTATATTTATCCACTCACCTATATGTCTGGTGTTTCCCTAAATTAGCCCCATTCAATTCATAACTATCTGGTAGACAATTAGAGTATTTTATTGTCTTTGAAGTGATCATATCTTATAGTTTTTATTCATCACTAATTTCTTCACCCTCAGAAAGAAGCACTGCAAATATTCCTAATGTTTTTCCCTATCTAGAGTACACTGCCAATAGCCTTGATATAATGTATTGTATAAGTCAGTGTTTTTCACTGTATAATACAAATACCATTAACTACAGTGAAAATCACTCTAGAATGTACTCACTGTCTTATTACAAGGTAGTATCTGGACATAGCCTAAATCTAGAAAATAAGAAAGAACATACTAAAATGATCACTTTAGAAGAAAATAAATTTAGATCCATTTTTATAACATACACATATAAACATCCACAGAATAGATTACTAAACATAAATTAATATGAAATTACAGAACAGAGAATGATTGTAGAATCTAGTAGATGGGTAAGGTTGTCTCTTTACCTGACATAAAACCTAGCAACCTTAGGTATATATTGACAGACTTTACCTTGTTACCAAAAATATTCACCACCCATTAATTTGAAAGATAGAACATATTTATAACTTTTACATTTTATGTAAAAATAAATCAATCCCTAAGAACAAATTTAAAAGTCTCTAACCCAATATTTTCCAGAATAGAAACATAAGTTACTAATAAACCTTCATGAACCTTATGAATTAGTAAAACAATAGAAAATTATAACAATGAAATATCATTAGTAAGAGTGGAAGACTTAAACACCACATTAAGTTTACAGAGGAAACTGATAAACAGATTTAATGGTGGAAATTTTAACTGCATACAATTTTTGAGATAATCTGTCAACATCTTACAGACTTTGAAATGGTCTATATTGTAGCAATCTCATTATCTTATCCTAAGGATTAAGGATATAACCAAGTGGTGTGTGGAGTCAGGTTCTACAAGCCAGTTGTTAAATTTGCAGGAACTTCCTGAGCTGGTTTATAAAACTGTCGTTAAAAAGATTAAATTACATAAACTTAGAATTAAATTGTAGCAAAACCAAAATTAAATACTGAAGAGTCATGGTTTTTTAATCCATGACATTTTACTATAATCTCTGGCCTCAAAGTGATTAACCTTTATTCCCTTGTTCTGTATAGTGACAATCCTCTACATCATCATGTACCAGGGCTCATCTCTTCTCAGTTCCACGTATGATATCATGCTGGTAGCTTGCTATGAGCCAAGGTGGGAGTATTTGTACTATGGAAATCATGTTTATTTTGCATACATAAATTATGAATATTTTAAATGAATAAAATAGTTACCAATAAACAGGGAATAAGAATAGGTTAGATGGGGATTAGAGGTGGGAGTGCATCAGTTCACTTTACACCTTTGACATGTTTTATTTTTTTTTAACCAAATCAATAAAAATAAGCTCATAAAGTTCAAAACTGCTAGAAACTAAAACTTTTGAAACACAAAAAAATTCCCATGAGAAGCATAAACATGTAGGTAAATTAAATAAGAGCCCAGCATTCTAAATATGTAGTCAGCAGAATATTACTTTAGGTTCTGGAGAGAGAAACGTTTCATACATTCTTCTAGTAGCAGGTATAGAAATGGTGGTGATAGAGTTCAAGGTGGTTACTTTGTCACTGAGCACACTGCCTGCTGCAGTGGTTTCTCTGACACATTTTAAGCCGGAAAGTGCTGAGCTTACCTGTGAGGAACCTGCCAAGTGAACTCCAGAAGTGGGCCCATGCGGCCTTCCTCTCATGTTTTAATTACCACATGTTCTTTGACTTCATATGATTTCAGTTCTTTACATTAAATAGGTTTATAAACCACCAAAGATTCTAGTTACATGTTGAAATTCATGACACAAACCTACTTTCAGTGATATATCTTTGAATAAAATAAAACATTTAATAGGAAACCCAGATGAAAAATCATGTTTATCCTTAAATGAAATTAAAAACTCCGTAGGGACCAGCTGAGCACTTTGCACTTGTATCTTTTCTTTGCCCCTCATGTCACTGGCATCTAATATTCAAATTTTAATGTAGGAAAAATGAAAGAATCATGAAACGATTTAGTAGATTTTTTTAATGGATACTCTGCACAGAAAATAGAAAATGAAATAGTGATTCAAGCAAAATTTACTTCCTGAAGGCCCTTTGTATTATATTCCTTACTCAGCAGTGAGAATTTTGAGTAAAATAAGTATCATACTACCATTCCTTGTTTTAATTCTAAGAGCTAGAACATACTCAACATCTTGGGGTGTTGTTCAGAAGACAGCCTGCAGGGGCCTAATTAGAACTGATTTGAATCCTTTCAACTTCCCTGGCTCTCTGAGCTTACTTTTGATCCTCGGGCGTAGTTCAGATTTTTCTTGAGCCAGACATCTAATATTTCAGAAGATCAAAGCTTATTCCCAGTGTGAGGAAGAGCAACCAGGATGCTTGGCCAAAGAGAAAGCATTATAGAGTCGACTAAAAAGGAGAAATAAGTATGTATGTGTATTTATATTTCACTCATTTTTCTGTATCTTCCTTTTGATTTATGATTATATCAGGGCCTTTAGAGGTGCATTTATAGTTGTCTCAAGGCCCACAGAATTGAGATTCATTTTGTTTTAAGTTATATGGATTTTCTTTTTTTTAATTGTTTTATTGCTTAAAGTATTACAAAGGGTATTACGTATGTGTCCTTTTTTTCCCCCCCCGCCCTTGACAATCCCCTGGCCTCCCCTACCCCCCAGTGTCTTATGTTCATTGGTTATGCTTATATGCATGCATACAAGTCCTTCGGTTGATCTCTTACCCTCCTCCCTCCTGCCCCCGAACCCTCCCTGGCCTTCCCACTGTAGTTTGACAATCAGTTTGAGGCAGCTCTGCCTCTGTATCTATTATTGTTCATAAGTTTATAATCGTCTTTATTATCCATGAATGAGTGAGATCATGTGGTATTTTTCCTTCATTGACTGGCTTATTTTACTTAGCATAATGCTCTCCAGTTGATCAGCTTTTGTGTGTTTTTTAATGAATAACATTTTTTTCCCTTTTCTTCCCAATCCTCACCCAAAAAACACATTTCCACTAATTTGAAAGAGAGAGGAAGGGAGAGAGAGAAAGAAATATAGATGTGAGAGAGAAACATCAATCAGTTGCCTCCTGTGTCCAGCCTGGGGATGGAACCTGCAACCTGGGTATGTGCCCTGACCGAGAATCAAACCCACCATCTTTTGGTGTACAGAATGGCACTCTATCCAAGTGGGCCACACAGGCCAACTCAGCTTTTGTTCTTTGAAAGGGCAGATTAAGTTGATCTTGAGTTCCACATTAATTGTATTCAAACATTTATCTCAGCTTAGAAATTTACAATGCATTTCTATTCTTCCAATAAGTCTACATAATCTGAACATTCTAACTTAATATGTTTTCTCAAATATTCCACAGATTTTGGAATAACAGGAAACCTTATGAAACTGAAAAATAAAACTTGCAGCATCTTGTGAATTGCTGTCACCCAATAATCTTTCAAATATGCTAAAAAGTTAGTTGTCATATGACTGAGGGTCAGGAAATTAACTCATTCATTTAAGAAATGCGTTATACACCCATATCATTATAACACTTCTGAACATAAGAGTTCAAGATGAAGTAATCCTGATTTGTAATTTATTTACTTGTGTGTGTGTGAGTGTGTATGTGTGAGAAAAGGGAATCCTCATGGGAACTGATGTTATTGTAGTCTTCTCCAAGAGTGTATGTTTTTGCTCTCAGAACCTTCATGCTCTGGGATTTGGAAGTGTCTACTTTGCTCCATTCTGTGGCTTTTAACTCAGAGTTCAGAGTTTTTATCTCAAAAAACACTATTGGAAATGTATACATTAGATTTTTATATTTGCTGGCCATCTTTGTTTCAATATTTCATGACCTCACAGTTACCTACAGGGTGGGGCAAAAGTAGGTTTACAGTTGTAAGTGCACAAAACAGTGCTTATTTTATACTAGAGGCCCAGGTGCATGAAATCGTGCATGGGAGAAGGTCCCTCAGCCCGGCCTGTACCCTCTCTAATCTGGGACCCCTCAGGGGATGTCCGACTTCTGGCAGGGGGGAGCAGTTAGGGGGCGATCAGGCTGGCAGTCAAACATCCCTCTTGCAATCAGGGACTGCTGGCTCCTAACCGTTCGCCTACCTGCCTGCCTGATTGCCCCTAACTGCCCTCCTGCCGGCCTCATCGTCCCTAACCACCTCTGCCTCCACCCCCGCCACTTTGGCTTTTTCCGGAAGGACGTCCGGAAGATGTCTGGTCTAATTGGCATATTAACCTTTTATTAGTATAGATTATAATTAATTAATCATTGTATTATTTTCCAAATGAATCTACTTTTGCGCTATCCTTTATTCTCTTTTGCAAATATTTTGGCCCATTATATATTGTCATCCCCTCTCTTCTCTTCCTGGTGTCATTGCTGGAGACTCTAATAGCCACATATATTACCCTTATTCTTATCCATTCTCCTAACAACCTCACCTCCAAAGATCTCTTTTCCTTCCCATTCAGTCACCGGCCTTTATAACTTTAACCCAGTCCTCACAAATAATAACACCTCATTTGAATCTTTGATTTTTAAATATCCCACTTCCTGCCCATTTTCTATTTCAGTGTGTTGTAAATGCACGTTGAAAATCTTTCTACAATGAAATATAAGTTCCTATGCCTGTTTCAGTACAACTTTTATCTGTGCCCTTGATTCCAGCCCCTCTGTTTTATTCACACATTAACGCTGCAATTATCTTCTTTTTCACCTGTGTTGTAAATACTTTCTCTTTTAATTATCATCATAATAAAAATTCATTATATCTTCCATCATAAAGTTAAAATGATCATGCCTTCAAGTTCTCCTCTACCTTCTGCTCAATTATCTTAAACTTTACAAGAGAGTTCCCCAAAAAGCAGTGTCTATACACATCTAACTCTCACATTTCACAATTCTTCCTCTAACTCAATCTAAACTATAATTTTTACCACCAAAATCATTTTCTCAGGATCATCAAAGATAACTCTTGACAACTACAGAAGTCAAATCTCATTTATTTATTTATTTTTATTTTGTCACATTGCATTTTTAGCAGTATCTGTCTCTTACCTTTTGGCTTTTGGGATCCCACACTCTTCATATTTTCATCTTACCTCCTGGTTTCTTTCTAATTCTCTTTTTCTGAACTTTCTTGTTCAAAATATTTGAGACATTTTTGGGAACATCCCTGTGCCCTCTCCTTTCTTTATCAACATCACTTGTCAGATGATTTTATTAAGGTCTGGGGTTTTAAATCTCACAGGTATGCAACTAAATTTTAAATTTGGGGTTCTTCTCAACTGAGCTCGAGATCTATATATTCCACTGCATTTTAAACAGCTGTACTTGGATGTCTCATAGAATTATATGTATATTAGAGGCCCAGTGCACGAATTTGTGCACCAGTGGGATCCCTCAGCCTGGCTTGTGGGATTGGGCTGATACCAGATCTCTGACATCTCCTGAAGGGTCCCAGATTGCGAGAGGGCACAGGCTAGGCTGAGGGACACCATCTGTGCACGATCAGGGCTGGGGAGGTACGTGGGAGGTTGGACAGCTGGGGAGTGGCCAAGGGTGTGTCCAGACCATCTGGCTCAGTCCCAATAGACTGGAACCCAGCAGCAAGCTAACCTACTGGTTGGAGTGTCTGTCCCCTGGTGGTCAGTGCATGTCATACCAGCGGTTGAGTGGCCTTAGCATATCATTAGCCAGACGACCAGACATTTAGCATATTAGGCTTTTAATATATATATGCTAGAGGCCCAGTGCACAAAAATTCATGCATTCGGCAGGGGGGGGGGGGCGTGTGGTGACTCAACCCGGCCTGCACCCTCTCACAGTCTGGGAGCCCTCAGGAGATGTCCTACTGCATCCTCTCACAGTCTGGCCTCCCTCTGCAAGATGCAGCTGGGTGGCTGATCAGGGGACTGCATCGGCTTGTGTAGCCCCGTCCCCCCACATTGGCCCTCTGCCAACCCTGGTCACTGCTACCTCCCCCCACATCTCTGTCCCCTATCTCTGCCCATTGGCATGCAACTTGGCTGGCCTGGCACTGCCTGCTCGCCAGCCTCACCCCCCACCAACTGGTTGTTCTGCCATTTGGTTGATTTGCATATTATGCTTTTATTATAATGAAAGCACATGTATATCCTTAAATGAAATTAAAAACTCAGCTATAAGCCTACCTCAAATCAATTTCCTATAACACTATCATATTCTCCTGATTAATTTTTAACCTGTCACTCTACACCCATTGTGCCTTTTACTGACACTACACATAGAGAGATATCAGAAGAAATCTGACAATCTTATTTCCCTGCTTAAACTAGGAATATCCATTACCCAAAACCTGACTAACTTGCTAGCCTCATGTCTTAATTATCTTCTTTGTGCTCACTTTGCTCTAGCCAAATTGGTCTTCTTGTTATTCTTAAACCTGCCAGCTAATTCTTGTCTCTCTGTCTTTGCTAGTTTGTACTGTCATAATTGTTCTCACAGGTCTCTTGTCACCTGGTCGTTTCACATGCTTCAGGTGTATTTTCAGGTGTTGCCTCTTTAGGTAGACCTTCCCTAATCACCTGTGTAAAACCTCATTACTCTTCACTGTCTCACTTACCTTTATTTTTTTTCATAGATTTGTATAATCAGTGAAAAGTATATTAACTATTTATTTATCTTATTTCTAAATTATCTGCCTTCCCCCCACTGCAACTTAATTTCCATGATAATTGGTCTTGGTTTTGTTCATGTCTGTATTTCCAGAGTCCAGGACAGAGCTTCACCCATAGTAATTACTTGCTATATATTTATTGACTCAATTAATCCTTACTACCCATTTGCCCAATTTTCTGATCCAAGGTGAACTGACTAAGCATTTAGGCAGAAGCCTTTGAAAACACACACCAGCTTTTCTTGGTTATGTATATTTCTATATGCAGAGCAGATTTTATTGATTCTTTTATTGGAGACATTTCTAGAGAACATACATTTTTAAAATATTTTATTGATTTAAAAGAGGAAGGGAGAGGGAGAGAGAGAATAGAAATATCAATGATGAGAGAGAATCCTTGATCAGCTTCCTCCTTCAGGCCCCACAATGGGGATCCAGCCTGCAACCAGCCTGGGCATAAGCCCTGACCAGGAATTGAACTGTGACCTCCTAGTTCACAGGTCAAAGTTCAACCATTGAGCCATGACAGCCAGGTAAACATACATTTTTAAAAATTCTACAGGAAGACACCAAATGCAAGGAAGCAGTATTGAGAAACTTCAGTCCTTAACAGCTATGTGTTCAAGATGGAATAATAGTATTTAAATATAGAAACTATTTTCCTCAGAAAGAACCCCAACTACTCCATCATAAAGGACATTCTTTTCATACATTATCCTATCTAATAAAAGAGTAATATGCAAATTAACCATCACTTCAGGACAAAGATGGTGGCGCCCATAGAGGTCGGGGTGGACGCTGGTGGCGTCACCCCGGCAACAGGAAACCAGCATCCGCTCCTCAGCCACTGAAGGAGGGGAGGGCCTCTGGCCAGAGACCAGGGCAAGGGACGCTGAGCTTGCAGTGACTCGAGCCCAGCGTCCCCGCCTCAGCCCTGCAGAGGGAGAGGAGGGGCCCTGGCCACACAGAGGGAGGGGAAAACCCAGAAAAACGGATCGTCCCAGTTCCTGATGCTGACAGAGCCCTATGGGTGGGGGGGGTCCTCAGCCCACAGCCCCCAGTCACAGCCCGGCAGCCCCAGTCGCAGACTGGAAGCCCCCTCCCGCAGTGCGGACACGACCAGCGTGGCACCGTGGCAGGGGGGTCCAGCGGGTGCACTACAGACATCAAAGCACTGCCACTGGGGCCACCCCCACCCCCCCACCCCCCCGATGCGCGCAATTAGTACAGTTCAAGGGGGTCAGCTCCTGAGGCGAGGCTCCCACCGCAGCTGATGTGCACTGCACTGGTGGGGGAAGCAACACCTGGGAGCCCAAGCCCCTGAGTACCTGAGCTGCCAGGCATCATGGGCTTGGGGCTCTGAGGAAGGCCCTAGGGACAAGCATCTTCTCAGAGACTGTGTGGGAGGGAGTCGGAGGAACCCTGAGGCCAGGGCAAGGGAACACTGGCATCATTTGCAGGGCGCGTTGCAGGCCGGGTGAGGGACCCTCCCCCACCCCCCATCCACAAATTCCATGCACCAGGCCTCTAGTAATATATAGGAAACTACCAATAATGATACTACTTGAATCCTTCACTAATTATTTTTCAAATATATTTTATTGATTTTTTACAGAGAGGAAGGGAGAGGAATAGAGAGTTAGAAACATCAATCAGCTGCCTCCTGCACACCCCCTACTGGGATGTGCCCACAACCAAGGTACATGCCCTTGACCAGAATCGAACCTGGGACCCTTCAGCCAACACTCTATCTACTGTGCCAAACCGGTTAGGGCTTTCACTAATTTTTTTTAAAAAATTTATTTTAGAATTGAGACTGGTTGTGGATATTTGTTTCCAACATATCGCTTATTAATTTATTAAATCCTAACTACTTGCCCAATATTGAATCACTTATTTTAAAATACTAATGCATTCATTTGAGCAAGGCAATCTATCTACAAGATAATCCCCTTGGTGGAAGAAAGTACTTCTAATCTCTGAAAGCGTATACAGAGGTCCTATTGTCCAGAGACACTGCCATCCTCTTTCTAAACCAATGAAATTGCCTTAGTGATTGTAATACCCAGCTACTTCCCTTGCATGTTTAAATTTTAACTTGTTTCTTTGTGAAATTACTACCACCTCCTGGATTTCCCATGGTTCTAATGATAAGTGGAATAGCTGCCCTGGGCAAGAAAGAAATTGAGTTCTATTTGGGGAGAGTCAAAAGGTTGACCTCCATTACAAGGTGTGTGTCAATGTTAGTCCTCTATGTATCCAGAATTACTCCTCATTTGTAAATCAGGCTCCTGAGGAAATATTAAAGCACCAAAATAGTTTAAAATAAAATTGGTTCATTATTTCAAAGACAATGTTATTTTCTCACTAAAGAATTCTATGTAGTTTAGGTCAATAAATGATTTGACTGAATTCTATGTAATAAGAATTGGGTTAAGTGCTAAGGAACCAAGAAAATAAGAGATGTTTCCTGCTCTCAAGGAATTTAAAATATAGCAGGCAGAGGGAGTGTCAGACATGCAAACATGTAGATTTAGTTCAATGCGATGATTTATAGGATTAATAAACATATATATTACCATTACTTTTTTCTAGTCAAATACAGCTAGCAGTGAAGAGAGATTACATTATCCTCATGAAGCTGTCCAGTAACAGACATAGAACAACTTCAAGCTTCCCTAGAGAGGAAATCATTGACAAGAATAGTTGGTGGATGAGTCCCTGAAAAGTGTATTTTCCAATATTTACTCAGAGATTACTTTCAAATAATTATTTTTTGCATAAATTCATACAAATGGGCAGAAAGGATTGTTTCTCGCCACAAAGATTGCTAGTAAAAATGGATATCAAAGCAACTGGGAACATTTGCTATGGTTTCATTCCAGGGCATGGGCTTGGTACCATGTAGGTTCTTATCTGCATCTTGCTAACTCTTCACATGTCAACAAAATTCTTCTAGCCTTCGGGGTGTTAGGGAATGTAGGTGTGCAGACAATGGCGATAGCAAGGACATTGTATGCTTTTACAATATATTTTGTTGGTAATTAAACAACATTTAAAATATGATGTACACCAATAACTCTATATCTTCTCTATTTCTTAGTTAAATATAATTTTAAATATCTACTTCTTGTTTTATAATGAGGATGAAATCAGAAAACATATGTCTAGGACCTAACTCAATCACGTTGTATGTTCATAGCATGTCCTTTCCTCTTTGGTTGTATCACATACTTTATTTAAGTGCAAGCACATGACACCATTTAGTAATAAATAATTACACATAAAATATGTTAGCATACTTATAAAAAATCTCCAATATCAAGCAGATAATGATATAATCAAAACCAAAAGAAATATCATGGTTTCCATATGAAAATAGGATTTAATTTAAGATTATAGAACATAATCTTTTAACACTTTCCCCTTTGTTTATTTATTTTATTTTATTTTAATATATTTTATTGATTTTTTTACAGAGAGGAAGGGAGAGGGATAGAAAGTTAGAGACATCAGTGAGAGAGAAACATCGATCAGCTGCCTCCTACACACTCCCTACTGAGGATGTGCCCGCAACCAAGGTACATGCCCTTGACCGGAATTGAACCTGGAACCCTTGAGTTCGCAGGCTGATGTCCTATCCACTGAGCCAAACCAGTTAGGGCTGTTTATTTTATTTTTTTATATAATTAGGACTAACATTGAATTTACTTTAAATTTGTCATTAGGGCATTATAAAAAGACCTGTTACTTACCATTTGGAGCAGATTCAGGATCTGTCATTAAATTAAAAACAAACAAACAAAACATCTCTGGCAGGGAAGTTTGACTGTAATCTCTGCTTCTCAGTTTATATTTGATTTTGTCATTTATGACTTTGGATATTGATAGTACAGAGTTTTAGTATAAAATAAATGAAACATCTGAAAAAGCTTAGCATGCAGCATTTGCAAAATAAATGACATTTACTTACTCTTAATTTTTTCACATTTGACTGTTTTACTTTGTTACATAAGGAATTTAAACTTTCTAGGTGTATTAGTATTTTTATTTCACATTTTTCTTCTAATTTTCATTTAATTTCTAAATATTTTACATTTAATTTTTAAATATTTAAAACTTTATAAAGTTTTAAGTAAAACTTTATAACAATACAAATGAAAACATTTTTATTTAAACCCCAAGCATTAATGCCAATACTGTATTTGTTCTTAGGTTTCTTGATTATTATTATGCTTTTTTTGCATGTTGATAGTGTATAAAATATCCTCGCTTTAAAAAAAGAAAGGCCTGGTTTAAAATTCAAATACTTTTAAATTCTGATAGAGTGCCTTGCTTTGTGTGTGACCCATTTTTTCTTTTTTTCCTTTTTCTTATACTTTATGAACTTTAGCTTAATCAATTATAGCACATGCCTAATAATACATACATATATCATAGGTCATTATAAATATTCAATGAAATCATATCTATAATTGCTAGCCTATCCTATCTAATAATAGACAAACATGGTAATTAGCCATACCTCCACTACCCTTCCCATTGGCTAATCAGGGCGATATGCAAATTAACTGCCAATCAAGATGGCGGCCGGCAGCCAGGCAGCTTGAAGCGAACAGGAGGCTTGCTTGCTTCAGTGACAGAGAAAGCCAACGTTCCCCGACTGCCTTGTCGGCCTTGAGCTTGCAGTTTAAGAAACATTGTTACAAATATAGAAGCTAAACAAAACCCCAGAAACCTGCTTTCAGCCAGCCGGGCTTCAGCCAGCAGGAATGCAACATTGTTTCAATTATAGAACAAACGCAGATCCCTGCTTTCAGCCAGCCGGGATCTCAGAGCTGGAGTGAGCAGGACCGCAACAGTGTTACAATTATAGAACCCAAACAAACCAGATACCTGCTTTAAGCAGCCGAGGCCTCAGAGCTGGAGCCAAGCCTCAGAGCTAAACCTGGCCCAGAATAAAAAAAAAAGAAAAAAAGGACAGGTTGGGAGCTTCAGTCACCTGCCAGCCTGAAAACGGCCCTCAGCCCCTCACCCAGACTGGCCAGGCACCCCAGTGGGGACCCCCACCCTGATCCAGGACACCCTTCAGGGCAAACCAGCTGGCCCCCACCCATGCACCAGGCCTCTATCCTATATAGTAAAAGGGTAATATGCCTCCCAGCACCGGAATCAGCGGAAGCAGCGAGGCCTCCCGGCACCGGGATCAGTGTGACGGGGGGCAGTGACCAAACCCCCTGATCGCCTGCGACTCTGTGTGTGAGAGGGGGTGGGGCCACAACCTCCCTATCCGCCCTGCTCTGTTCGTGACAAGGGAAGGCGCCCCAACCCCCTGATCAGCCTTGCTCTGTGCCTGATAGGGGGGAGCTCCCCAACCCCCTGATTGGCCCTGCTCTGTGTGTGACAGGGTGCAGCGCCCCAACCCCCTGATCAGCCCTGCTCTGTGTGTGACAGGGGGTGGCGCCGCAACCTCCCCATAGACCCTGCCTTGAGTGTGACAGGGGGCGGTGCCCCAACCCCCCAATCAGCCCTACCCTGAGCGAGACTAGGGGTGGCATCGCAACCTCCCGATCCGCCCTGCTCTGTGGGTGATAGAGGGTGGCGCCCCAACTCCCCAATCGGCCCTGCTCTGAGCCCGACCAGGGGCTGCACCTAGGGATTGGGCCTGGCCTCTGCCACCCGGGAGCAGGCCTAAGCCAGCAGGTCATTATCTCCCGAGGGTTCCCAGACTGCGAGAGGGCACAGGCTGGGCTGAGGGACCCTCTCTCCCCTCCGAGTGCACAAATTTTTGTGCACCGGGCCTCTAGTTTCTTAATAATAGGTATTCAGTTATGTATATAATCACAAATTAAATAAGTTAGCAGCATTTTAAAAAATGCTCTATTTGATTGGCTGTTCTAAAAGTAGTAAAAGGGACTTATGGTTCTATTATGGAAATACGAACAAACGGTAAATAAGAATTAAGTTATAGTAAATAAGAGATAGTGGATATAGACCATTTTCATTCCATCCATCCATCCATCCTTGTGTGAATCCATTCACCACTCATTGAAACACCATTCACTTGGAGCCTACCACATTTCAAATTATATAACAGTCGTGTCTTCAATGCTTCTGGCAATTGACACTCAGCCACACAAGCCCAGAGAATATTCTGCAATGGTCTAAACCAGCGGTTCTCAACCTGTGGGTCGCGACCCCTTTGGCAGTCGAATGACACTTTCACAGGGGTCTCCTAAGACCATCCTGCATATCAGATATTTACATTATGATTCATAACAGTAGCAACATTACAGTTATGAAGTAGCAACGAAAATAATTTTATGGTTGGGTCACAACATGAGGAACTGTATTTAAAGGGCCAGAAGGTTGAGAACCACTGGAACAAAGACAAGCCCTTTCACCAGTCCCTCAGGTGGCCATTAGACAGCTCAAAAGCAAACAATCACATTTTCTTGAAAATGAGATGTGAGCTGCTAACTCTGGGGCTACCTACACATACCAGGAGTGTGTGGCTGACATCCTGATGACCACTGCCAAAACCAGGATGGGGGATGCAAATGGGTCACTCACAAACAAACAGAAACAGGCTCATAGATACAGAGAACAGACTGAGGATTACAAGAGTGAAGTGGGCTTGTGGCCCAGGTGAAAAGGTGAAGGGATTAAGAAATACAGATCGGTAGTTACAAAATAGTCCCAGGGATGTAGTGTACAGCATAAAACATAGCCAATAATATTGTAATAACTATCTATGGTGCCAGTTGGGTACTGTAAATATCAGGGGGAACACTGTATGAAGGATATGATTGTCTAACTGCGATGTTGTACACCTGAAACTAATACAAGATAATAGTGAATGTAAACTGAAATTGAAAACAAATTTTAAAAATTAAAAAAAAATTCCACAACAATGTCTTTCCACAAAGCAGTGGCTGCCTTTTTCACCTAGTCTTTTTCTGGTTAATATAAGTTTTTGGCTGATTTCAGAAATCTGTAAAAGTTGTGAAAGGAATTTTTAGGGGTGAAATAGGGAGGATTAGGAAATTTTAGAAATTAAGGGGTCCATGGAAAGACCACAGGATTACAGAGCTGTGAAAAGTACATTTCCATAAGACAAGGGAGCTGGGAGCAGCAGAAGTTACATTCCCATAAGATAAGGGAGCTGAGAGTAGCAAAAGGTACACATTTCCAGAATAAAGGGAAGGAAGAAAAGCCCAGAGGGAATAGGAGAACAGTAAGGAAGAAGAAGGAGGGAACCTGACATACTTCACTTTGGATTTGAGCTCAGGAGTTGTGATAGTGACCAAATCAAAGGGGAATAGTGACCAATCAGAGGGGATATTGAGGCACAAAAAACTGCAGCTTTTATAAACCATAATAAAGGGACTCTGAGAGACTCTTCCCCCTCCCCAAGTGGGAGTCTGTGCTTATTTCTCAATAAATTTCCACCTTTGCTACTCCACCTTTTGCCCATGGATTCATTCTTCGACTCCACCGGACAAGAACCCGAGAACCATCCTACCCAGTGGAATACCACCCATTTCCAGGCCAAATTTCCCATTTCTGTTGACTCTTTCAGGTTTTGTCAGCTCACCTGTTGCTTTTGTAGTGGTACAGAGCCTTGAAGTCCCCTACCCGACCATTTTTGAAGATGGTACTCTCTTGAGATTTCCTTTATGCAGTAAATGAGAAATGAATGCCAAAGGGAATTAATGATCAGTCCTTCCTGTCTTGTCTTCACACTTAGGAAAAAGCAAATACACAAATATCCTCGTGTCATTAAATTAACACTCCTGATCCATCTATTTATCCATCCCTCTTACTTTTTACAAAGAGAAAGGCTTTATGCAATGGATGCAATGAAATAACAGTTTGCTCTCTTCCTGCCCTAAGCTCCATTTTCTCTCTAAAGGTCCAGGCCCAACACAAAATGAAGAAAATTGCCCTCCCCCTTCCCTGAGTCTGCATGGTAAACTCATCTTGGCGAGACTGAGTCCCATCTGTCTGCTTTCCCGATTACTAGAGTTTGGTGATCATGAGCCATTGTGCTATTTATTTATTTAAAATACTTTTTTATTGATTTTTTTTTAAGGAGAGAGAGAGGAAGGGAGAGTGAGAGAGAAATATAAACATTGATGAGAGAGAAATATCAATCAGCTGCCTTCTGCATGCCCTACTGGGCATGTGTCCTGACCATGAATCTAACTGGTGACCTATTTGTGCATGGAACGATGTCCAACCAACTGAGCCACACTGGCAGGGTGCTGATGTGCTATTTAGATCATTCCCTCAGCATTCTAGATGGCTACATAATCATCTTCTTCAGGTGATGTATTAAAACACCCTTCAAAAATGGAGACACTGATTTTTCAGAAAATCAGTCATAATAGCAGATTTATTTTTAATCAATTAAATTTTATTATCATTAAAGATAATTTATTGATTTATCTCTATGATTCTGGTGTGTGTGTGTGCATTTTCCTCCATTCATACTAGCTGTATCAGTCACTGAAAGAATGTGACTGCCCTAACCGGTTTGGCTCAGTGGATAGAGCGTTGACCTACGGACTGAAGGGTCCTGGGTTCGATTCTGGTCAAGGGCATGTACCTTGGTTGTGGGCACATCCCAAGTAGGGAGTGTGTAAGAGGCAGCTGATCTATGTTTCTCTCTCATCAATGTTTCTAACTCTCTATCCCTCTCCCTTCCTCTCAGTAAAAAAACAATAAAATATATTTAAGAAGAAAGAAAGTATATGACTGGTTATTATTCACCACAAATTACACTCCATTTGGAAAACTATGAGAAGCAGAGGGAGGCTTACATTTAGTTACTGGAGCAAATAGAGTAATGTATACAGATCCAAGTGTGGCCATTAATAAACGCACGCCTTTCCTTGACGGGAAAAACCACTTTTGCTATGGCTGTTCTCTACTATCATGTAATTATTTTTTAACTGGTATGTGGTTTTGGGCCTTGGTACTGTTTTGAGCCTTAGCTGTTAGGAGTAGCACAGACTTAAATAATCTCAAAAGAGTTGTCTTTTAATCCCTAATTGTTCTCTATCTTGTGTTGTGGTTTTCCACTTGGATTTCAGACGAGGAATTAAATTACAGAAGGCAGTTAACTTGTATATGAGATAGAGATTAACAGTGTATGGCATTTTTAGCTATAAATTTATAGTGGTAGGCAATTGAGGGTGGCATCAGGTTATATTCAGCCTCAAATTCTGTTTCGTTTTTTATTTCAGACTTTGTCTAGGACCAGGAGAATATGAATGTCTTTTTTCTAAGGGAGGGAGTAGAGGCTGTGTGTCCTAAAGTTATTGATCACCCGCTTGTATCCAGCTGACATTAAATGGGTTTGTGATACGTAGGTTTAAATCGTGGTTTTGAATTTAAAGCACCCAGAGAAAACTCAGGAGAAGGGGGAGTGGTAGCAACATAAAGGCACATTTATTTTTAAAATACAAAAAAGGAAATCACTGATATAAGCAGGTGGGAAATTTACTCTGAATTTTTGAAAGCTATGTGAAATACAGAGACAAACTTTAGACAGAATTGAGAGTATTATTAACTGAGTTTCAAGCAGCAGGAGGTGATGCTGGTACATAGAGACCACGTCTAGTAGGAGCTGGATGCAGTTAGAATGTTGAGGGGAGCACTGCCATAATGATATGCCTTACAGAGGCCTCAGGGACAATATTAATGCATAAAGTCCAGGCCTATGTGTGATCTGGGATCTGGTATAGTTCCTCAGTGGGGATATATAAACCAGGGAGTTTAATGTGTTCTGAGACTAGGTAACTTTGGTGAACTCTACACACTTGGCTTCTAAAAAAGTAAGCTAGGATATAATGTCTAGATTATAAATAAAAGAACAGGAGAAGTAAAAACAAGTAAGCACTCTGACCCAATAAGCAGTACCAGCCCTACACTTAGTAGAAAAGGGAATGGATTAAGAAGTTTATGAAATTAAGTGGCTCAACTGAGTTTTCTAGAAGCGGGTATGGTTGGGATAGAAGAGCAATGTACCAAAGGATGACTATGCATTTTGGAGAGAAAAATGTTTCTGTCATCATTGAAGTTAGCATAGTTACTCAATTCTGGGAAAATTGAGGATCTTGGAGAAGCATTTGTGTTTTGGGGGGTGGGGAAGAACAAAGCAGAACTGTTTGTTCTCACTAGAACCCTGAGGAAACCACCTTCAAATTTCCTAACAGAAGCTTAAGCTCAGGATCCTGTGATGGGTAATTCTCCAACAGAAGGAAATGTGAGAACAATGGAAAAACCATACCAAAGAGGTTTTGAACTTTATAATATTTAGAAACAAGAGGCAGGCAATAGCAAAAGCCAAAGTCAAAAGCACCAACACAAAAATCTGCTCACCCTGGATGGTATAGCTCAGTTGGTTGGTATAGTCCTGTGTACATAAAGGTTGCCAGTTCAATCCAAGGCACATGCCGGGGTTGCAAGCTCAATCCACTGTAGGGGACGTGCAGGAGGCATCTGGTTGATGTTCTGCTCTCACAAGGCTCTCTCTCTCTCTCTCTCTCTCTCTCTCTCTCTCTTTCTCTCTCTCTCTCTCTCTCTCTCTCTCTCTCTCTCTCTCTCTCTCCCTCTCCCTTCCTCTCTGTCTCAAGTATCAATAAAAACATCTTTTTTTTTAAAGTAAGTTACTTTTATTTTTTAAATTATATTTTATTGATTTTTTATAGAGAGGAAGAGAGGATAGAGAGTCAGAAACATCCATGAGAGAGAAGCATCGATCAGCTGCCTCCTACACCCCCCCCGCCCCACTGGGGATGTGCCTGCAACCAAGGTACATGCCCTTGACCGGAATCAAACCTGGGACCCTTCACTCCCCAGGCCAACACTCTATCCAGTGAGCCACACCGGGTAGGGGCTAAACTAGCTTTTAAACGAATAAACAACAAAAAAGTCTGCCTTCTGAGATAGAGAGGGGAAATGGGCTAATACCACGGCCGCTGTCAGGGAGCATGGTATTTACACCTACACTACTGGTGGAATATAGCATGTGAAAGATTCAACCCGGGAAGCAGTTGATAACGGGGATCATCATTGCAATTTTTGTAGAATTTTGCAAGAAGGCAGGAATGTGTTAGATATTACTCTCTATGAAAGAAGGGGGGAATGTAGCTAAATTTTCCTTCAGATATGTTAATCAGAGTACCATAATCAACCATTTGATAGGTGATTTCTCACACTTGTATTTACATTCATTGATTTTTTTAAAATATGTTTTCTATTGATTGTATTAGAGCAGCAGTTCTCAACCTGTGGGTCAAGACCCCTTTGGGGGTCGAACGACCCTTTCACAGGGGTCATCTAAGACCATCAGAAAACACATATATAACTACATATTGTTTTTGTGATTAATCACTATGCTTTAATTATGTTCAATTTGTAACAATGAAAATATATCCTGCATATCAGATATTTACATTACGATTCATAACAGTAGCAAAATTACAGTTATGAAGTAGCAACGAAAATAATTTTATGGTTGGGGTCACCACAACATGAGGAACTGAATTAAAGGGCCGAGACATTAGGAAGGTTGAGAACCACTGTATTAGAGAGAAAGGAAGGGAAGGGATAGAAACATCGATGAGAGAGAAACATTGATCAGTTGCTGGGGGATGGGGCCAGCAACCGGGCATGTGCCTTGACCTAGAATCAAACCTGTGACCTCTTGGTTCATGGGTTGACACTCAACCACTGAGCCACACCAGCTGGGCAAATTCATTGATTTTTGATGATTGTAAGAGACCAGAGTCCTTGTAAGACTGACTGCAAGAAAATATTCATTTTCCTCCAAGGTTTCCACTACTATCCTCCACTCATTAGAAACTTCTAATTCTTTGGTTTCATTTCATTTTTTAATAGTATGCAATGTGAGTCTGTGTTAAACTATGTATTAGGATATGAAAGTACTACTTTTTCCTATGTAAACTTTTGCTGGGCATAGTCTGAAATTAACATATGAGGAAATGGAGCCCCAGCTCACAAAGCAGCTTGATCTAAAGTTAATTAATACGAGTCCCATAGGGCAGAAGCTGTACTGCACAACAATGGTTTCTAGAAGATTCATGAAGGAATGTGGTTGGCTTCTGGGAGTGGTCTCATAAAAATGAGAGCAAGCAGCAAGCGTGCATTGAATGTCCACACTTTTCTTCCCAGGGGCAACATCAGCGTTAACAAAAACCTTAACTGCTAAGCCCGATGCATTTAGAAAACCCAACCCAGGCAGTGGGAAGAATGCTATCCTCCCTGAAAAGGCACCCCTCCCAAGAAGACATACGAGTAGACAACAGATATATAAAAAGGTGCTCAACTTTACTTGCTATTAGGAAAATGTACATCAAATGCAATGAGATATCACACCTCACACCTGTTTAAATAGCTATTATCAAGAAGAGAAGTAATGTGCTGGAGAGGTTGTGGAGTAAAAGGAACCCTCATTCACTTCTGGTGGAAATGAGAACTAGTACAACCACTGTGGAAAACAGTATAGATGTTCCCCCCAAATTAAGAATAGAGCCACCATATGATCCAACATTCCTTCTTCTGGGTATATACCTAAAATTTGAAAAAAAGAATTTATTCTCAAAGATATATGTCCCTATGTTCATTGCAGCATTATTCATGGTGTCTGAGACATGGAAACAGCTGAAGTGTCTTTCACTAGATGATTGGGGAAAGAAGAGGTGATGCATACATACAATAGAATACTATTCAGCCACAAGAAAAGATGAAATACTGACATTTGTGACAACATGAATGGATCTTGAGAATATCAAGCCAATCAAAATAAATCAGAGGAAATTGTCAAGAAACAGATGATTTCCCTTCTATGTGGGATATAGAACTGAGAGCAACAAATGAACAAATAAGACACACAAAAAAACCTCATAGACACAGACAACAGTATGGTGGTTACCACAGGGAAGAGGTAGTGAGCTGTGGGTAAAGGGGTCAACTATAGGTGAAGGAAGAAGATTTCACTTTGGGTGGTGGCACACAATCCAATGAACAGATGATGTTTTATATAATTGTACTGTTGAAACCTGCATAGTTTTATTAACCAATGTGACCCCAATAAATTTAATAAAAATAATAGTTATTCTCTTTTTCTCCTAATTCTGAGATAGGTTATCAGCTCTCAGGTAAAAGCATCGGAGTTATATTTCTGGTCCCTTTCTCCATTGCACATAATTAGAAGCACTTACATTGTTCTGATAAAAAGTATTGGAATCAAGGTCTATGAAGATTTAATTGAAATTATTTGTTTCTCTTTATAGGACCGGCTGCCTCCAGGATAAAGTTACTCTTATCCTTTTTCTCTGGATTCCATGCAATGTGAACTCTTGGTGCCCAATGGATTTCTAGATGCAGCTCTGGAGACCTATCTACAGCCGATTCACTTCTGGGAAAAGACCAGGGTCATGCAGCAATTCTGGCTATTGATTGGATTGGGTCTTTTGGAAGACCCAATTTGGTACTTGGGATATGTTAGGATGTGATAAATTAAAACCTAGTATTAGTCACATATCCAAGGGCCTTTTAAGTATAATGCTGATAATCAGTGCCCATCTCTTTGACAATTTTGTGAGTTTCTGCAAATCTTCTGTAACTGATGGCGTGAACAAACACTGTTTGTGGTTATATACACATGTAGAACTATCTTCACCTCCCACTATACCTTAAATTTCACTCAATATGAACACTCTTTCCCATTTCTCAATGAAAATTAAGGCAACCACATAGCTTTTCTGTTCATTTTTATGTATTTGACACTCTTATGGTTCCTTTCACCCACTGAATATTTATGAACTAAAATTAAGTATTAGTTCAGCAAATAAAGTGTTTGGCATTATGTATTTTAAAGACATGCCTTCCATTTTTTTCTCAGCTATTACCTTTGTACCTTCTGCAATGATCAACATGGCTTTCAATGACATAACTATGCTACCTGCATGATGCTTTTAGTTTAAGGACATGGATCTCAGAATTCTTCAAAGTAGCATTTTAACCTGGGTTAGATTAACAACAGTTAACCAGGGCACAGTCACAACAAGCACAGCATCAAATCCCTGTGTTCATGATAGACCTCATAGTAGATTTAAGAGCACCGAGTGCCAGAACAGTTCATCAGTTTTAGTCAAAATGCAAGCATTTCAGTACTGCCCTATAACTGCCATATCGGCATACCACCGGAACTGTTACATATTTATGCTTTGTAAATGAAGATGTGTTTTTAACACAAATACATTGATCTACACAGGAACTTTTATCTTAGTGCCATAATGAACAATAAGCATGTTTTGCACTTTGCAACTTTGTGTGTCCATTATGTAGAACTTCTTTCTAACAGGAGGGAACTCCTCTCAGTGTGAGTCTTGGTGGTAGATTGAATATATCTTGTACCATAGAAACTGGGACTGTTTTCCCCGCTGTCAAGCATCTTGCTGATTGAGGCACCTGAACTGGATTTCTAATCTGGCTAAGAGTGATTTAATTTTGTCTGAGGCAGTGGCAATAACAACAGACAGCTGTAGAAGTAAGGATGTTGGAGCTGTGCGTGGGGAGAGCTAAGTCTGAGTCGGTGGTGGCAGTGGTTACACTGTGGTAGGTGCCACAGTCGCTGCAGCCACAGAAGCAGAATCCTGGCGATGCTCGCTGGCATGGTTTGTTGATAATTCTGGTTGACTAGCCACTCTGTATTCACATTTTTTCCCCTGAAATGATATCCGCAAAATCCTAGTACAGTAAAAGTAATCATATATTCATCTATATGCCACCTGCATGCATTGCCAGTGATCTGATGGTACACACAAAACTCTTTGGAAAAACGCATCCCGGATATCTTTAAATGCTGGTAGGAGGGAATTTGAGAAAGAAAAAAAAAAGTAATCTAATAAGCTAAAAGTATAAATCTGAGAACAGTTAAGATTCAATGAAAAGTTAATCCAAAGATCAAAGTTGTTTTGATAAGATACAATAGGTCTTATAAGTTCTAAAATTGAAAAAAATACATATACTCAAAATTCTTGGATAGTTAATTGTATTTTGGTAATGGTAGCCCTACACATCTGGCTGTAGCCAACTGTTTGGGGGTAAGGATGTTAGAAAAGATAGTAGGACCAAGATGGACATAAATATTTACATGAGCTATGCTACATGAAACCAAGAGAGACTAGCAGGCCTTTTTCTTCGTACATTTTGAGCCTTTTACTTACTGCCTCTCTCTAATCTTCCTTTTTATTATTTTTCATGGTCTGTTCTTCATTTACAAATGGCATAGACATAATAGTCAAGTATGGTTAGCTTGTATTTTTGTTTATACTCAAAATATAGAGTATTATTCATAAAGTCAGGAGAAAGATAAGCAAAGGTTTCAAGTGAAGAACAAAAGGCACACTATGGTAGCCTACACGGATAATTTCACCTACATTGATAGACTATAAACTACACCATTTTTCTGTCTTTGTTCTTTTGGCTCTTTTATTTCACCTAAATGTAAGGTTGAATCATATAACATTGTTTAAAGGGGGGGAAATCATTTTATGTTTGAATATTGACACTTCCACTAACAATGAATCAACTTACAACCATATGCCAAGGAGCAATGTAATAATTGTGAATGTTAGAAAATCTACTAGGTAGGAATTCTAATATTAACTGTAGAAATAATTTTTTGAACCAATGGTTTTGTAGTCTAATATGCTCAAAGGAATATCTAACCCTACAAATTTCAAGGATCATTTAAGTGGAGAACTTGAAAAAATATTATTGCAATATTAGGATGAGCAAAAATTTTCCTGCTGTCCTGGGATTGTGGCTAAGGCCCCAAAGAGGAAATATACCCTCACAAATTCAAGAAATCAACCAACCAAATTTTAGAATTTCACGAACAGCATTTACTATGTCATATCTGACTCAACTACCCTACATATCTCCTCTGTGTATACACTGAAGACAAGGATGAATTGAAAGATCATCTTCGTGGTGAATGCTTCTCCAAGGAAACAAAGAATAACTTTTCTTTCCAGAAGCCAGGTGAGAGGAAGTACTCACAAAAGCTGGAGGAAGTGTCTGAAAGAGGAGTGGACTGGCATTTCTACCCTGGACTGGGCATCTAATTAAGCATTATATGTGCTCATATTTTTGGTGTGTTACTTGAACTAACACAGGAGAACTGGAGAGAGGTGGGATGAGAGGGAGATTAGCACTGCAATTGCATGACATTTCATGCTTTGGCTTGTCAAGAATTGGTGGAATTTCAGTAGACAAAGTGTTCACCATGAAAGGTAACTAGGCTTTAGTGAATTAGTCATTTTGCAGAGCACCTCAACAGTAAATCTTGCACAATGGAATATTGGCTATTATTTAAGAGGGGAGCTATAAGAGATTAATCTTAAAGACATACTTTCCATAGCAAAGAACTTTTCAGTGAGGAAGTATTTCAAGGTGCTCAGGAGAACCCATATATACGCACACAAGAACGTCAGTACTTGAACGCCTACAGTATGGCTTCCTTCCCTGGCTGGGGTTTGTCTGACTTGGAGCAAGTGCGTTAGAGAATAGAAAAATGAAACAGAGCAAGACAAGCAGAAAACAAACCATTGCAACTTCACCCAGTTTGTTAAGAGACATTTTCCCTTTTCTCCTCCTGTTCACACAATAGTGGAATCTTTTCTGAGCCTAAAGGATATAGGTGGACTAATGTATGTAAAGAGAAAGATATGATACAGTACCAACTCCCAAGCCCTCAACTTCAATGTTGAGCCTGTACTGAAGGAAAGGAAAACTTTGGATTTGTCTTGAGATTGAAGATTAAGTTTGCTAAGGTTTAATAATTAAAAATTATTGACAATTTATGACACCTACTCAAACTGTTGCTAAGAGATAGAAAAAATGGTATTTGACAGAACATAGTTGAAAACAATGATTGAAGAAAATAAATCCATTACATAATTTTATACCCCAAAATAGTAAACTTGCACTAGTAAAAACAAAGTAACAAATAATGGATTATAGAATAATAATTATGTAATCCAATTTACAGTTTTCTTTATCAGGGAACAAAGCAAAAGGTAGAATGAAAGGTTTACAAAGGTTTTTCTGAAGCTTACACTTTCATTGCTTTACTAAAAGGAAGTCGTCTCTGAAGTATTAATAACCTGATGGGTGCACTCCATTCAGATCAAACAGGCCATGATAAAAGGCATCTTTGCCTCACCTCACCAGAACCAACTGACCAAGATGACAAGGAAGATAAAAGAAATATTTGCCTCAAGATGCATCAAATTCTGGCTCTGCAGAGCCAGACTTTTTTAAAAGGCAAAAATTTAGTAAACTGCGTTGACTTTGTCCAAAAGATCACTGGTGGGTTCCTTCTATTCTTCTTTTCCTTCACTTAAACCACAGTGACCTCATTCAATGAATTATGAAAGTATAAGCAATTCATTCAAGGTACTTGTATCTGCATGTGTCTATGCATTTCTGGAGTAAAAATATTGATATGGTACTTTCTCATAAACTTTTAATCTTAAGAACATTGCTTATCAATTTGATTTTATTACATTTACTTGACCAGAATTTGTAATATGATTTCTTATGTTTATATCCAAAGGAATCAAGTCCCCATTATACTAAACAAAATTAAAACAATTTTATATATTTTGACCTTTGGAATTTTCTAGATAACAAGACATTCATAACTATAATACTAATCAGCAATAATTTCTAAAATCATCCAGTACAGTCTTAATTATCTTGATCATGATATGAAAGGATTTTCTATGAGAGAGTGGACATTCCCTCCATGATAATGAGTTTTGAGTTTTAGAGATGTCATCTCACTAAGATAATATCCTTTTGAAAAGCGTGCCTATTTCAAGCACATTTTGTAATTTTCTACTATGCGATGTTTTTTATTTTATATGGTCACCTTGTCTCCCCAGGACAAAGATAGCTGTATTCATTGTTAATTATGATTCTCTTGTTCCATTTCAATAAAATGTCAATCATTCATACCAATATTTATTCAATATGTATTGGTATATTTATTCATCTCCAAATAAACATGGAAAGCAAATGTGAGCTTGGAAAGTAAATGTGATTGAAGAGCTGGCCTTCAATGTTAGGCTGTTTCATTTTTACTTTTATATTGAAGTATAGTGTTCAGCAACATGCACATTCATTTTGTAGTAGTATTTTCTGTTTCTCTGTGGCTAGTAGCAGGGACTTTGATTTTCATCATAATATCAAATATTTCCACTGACATTTAAATACTTTACAAACACATGGGAATTTGGAATATATTTTGGCTTAGGAATTGAAGATATCCAGCAGTAATTGGGTTTCTTATTAAGTGTTGACCTGATAGTTTTGTTTCTTAAAATGTATCATGTTCAGTTCTGGTTGAGGTATCTGAATCCTTCAAAAGCCATTAGGAGTATTCAAAGATTTAAAGGATTCAAATGTAACCTTTAAAATATGAAGTAATATGAATTTGGAAACACACATATAAATAGCTGATAATTATTCTTCTTAATTCTGATCAAATATTCATAAAAGTAAATGACAACAAATACTTCAAAATATTTAGATTGTATATATACACTGAGTGGCCAGATTATTATGACCACCTGACATTTGTAGACAAATTAGCCATACACTGCATTGTATGGGATATGGAAGCCGAAGGCCTGTTCGAACACCTTTGCTGTCTGCAGTTACCAAGATAAAACATCTCCAATTTGCACAGGAACACAAGGATTGAACAGTCAAGCATTGGAAAAAAGTTATGTGGTCCGATGAATCACGTTTCCAGTTGCATCATGCAGATGGCAGAGTGAGAATTTGGCGGAAATAGCATGAAAGCATGCACCCCACATGCATGAGTACAACCCTTGAAGCTGGTGGGGGCAGTGTTATGGTTTGGGGCATGTTTTCCTGGCATGATTTGGGCCCTTTAATTCATGTGGAACAATGTCTGAATAGCACAACATACCTAAGTATCGTTGCTGATCAAGTTCATCCTATCATGTTGATGGCATATCCCAATGGAGATGGCTTCTTCCAACAAGACAATGCGCCATGCCACGGTGCTCATATTGTGCAGGAGTGGTTTTAAGAACACGAGGGAGACTTTACCTTGCTTAGGTGGCCCCCACAATCACCAGATCTCAATCCAATTGAGCATTTGTGGGACGAAGTTAAAAGAGCCACCAGGCAGATGGTTCCACAACCATCAAATCTCACAGAACTGGACAGTGCTATTCATCAGGCATGGTGTCAGATTCCTCACATCACCTTTCAACATCTCGTGGAGTCAATGCCAAGAAGAATCGCCGCAGTATTGAAGGCAAAAGGTGGCCCAACGAAGTACTGATGGGGTGGTCATAATAATCTGGCTACTTAGTGTATGTTTCTTGTGTCTCCATTTGTAAAGAATATTTCCACTCGGGGTACATTTAAAGGTTGACAGTGAATTTTCTAGCATTTGTTTATTGGGGGTTGATCTATTTTTCATTTCCTTTAACAGATTAGGTTTTAGCACTCTGGAGGTTTCAGCTGAAAGCTTAAAGTTCTCTTCCTAAGAGGACTCTGAGCTCAAAATATTTTTCCAGGTCTATAAGATAATCTAAAACACTAGTTATGTTCTGGGTGCTTAAGCCTCCATTTTCTTTTCAATTTCTCAAGAGTAATCACACCAAATGTTAGAGTCCCTTATGTTTTTGGTCTTGGCCCTTCAATTTCGGAATGCCTTGGAGCTTCTCGGCATCTTCAAACAATTGTTTTTCTTTGTCTTATTTTACTTTTTTCCAAACTTTTTGTGTTGAACTTTATGAAAGACTTGGTCTATAACTAGCTGTTTCATTGTTATGAGCCACAGCTGATGACCACAGAAAACTTCTCAGACATTATTTTGTCTAGTTTTTAATTGTTATAGTCAAATACTATTTTTCCCTTTTTTCATCCATGGGTAACAGTAACTATTTTTATTGTCATACAAGACATAATACCTTAAAGACTTTACTGAATCCATAACCCAATTGCCAGATAAAATTGTACAAAAAATTATTCACTTTTAAATAATAACATTAATATCTTTTTTTTTAATTTTCACAAGCAGTAGAAGTATAGTTTGCCTCACCCAGGCAATTAATTGCTTAGTACATACCTTTGAAATACCTACCTTTCTTTTTTGCATAGACATATATTACAAATATAACATTTAAAAATAATGTTTGGAACAATTATTATTATTAGCTGGATTAATATTAAATTTATTCTTTAATTTCTCATAAACTCATCTACCTTCTTTTTCTTTACTATTGATTTATAGTTAATTACTAATTGTGCTTTCCAAAAACTTAGAAAACATGATAAATATGTAAGATTATGATATAATAAGATGTCCCATTGCTAACTACATTTAATATTATTTCTTGAATCTTGAAAAAAGAAACCATATTACATACATCGTTTTCAGTTTGATGATTCTATACTGGCCTGTTATTGTGCAAAGCACAGCAGTTAACAAGATGTACAGTGAATGCTCCTTGTTCTTATAGAACATGCTATTTTCCATCTCTTAAATTAAGGTCTATTTGAGTAGGTAATGTGCTTTTTTTAACTCAGGAAAAGATTACTGAGCCTACCAATCACTGTGCCGCATGCCGTAGAAACAATGAGGAGACAATTATTACTACGCTCGTCCTCTTAGAACATGTAATCAAGGGTAGAAGGGAGAGATACCATCTATTTTCTGCTTTGATTTCTTAAGAGATGAAACAAAAATTAAATAGAGTTTAGTAGGGTCATATCTTTACTTACAAATGAGTAAACTTCATTTACTCAAAGGGCTTTTCCAAATAAAATAAAATTTAGAGATCAAATAGCCAATTTTTAATTTTAATTGCTAGTCAAACTGTCGGTAAGAGTGGATATTACACATAAGATATGAAAATGTTAGCACAATTCTCAGATTAATAATATATTTTAAGTAGTGAGTATTTCATATCAGATCTCATGAGTCTCTTATTTTTCACTACAGTATGCTATACAAAAAAGAAAAAACAACAACAAAACAATAAATTATCACACCAGCTCTGCCACTAAAACTGTATCCTGCATATACTAACACCACAAGATACTATTTCAGCCTTGTAATAGAAATCTAACAGAAAACAACATAAATGTTCATCAGAATTGGTCATTAAAGCAGAAGTTACATAAATCATTTCAGCAACCATAACGTGGAATATTTTTCAATGAGAAAATGAAGCAGAATTGAAAGTAGTATTTAGAAAAGAAATGCAAGTTAAGCTTGACTGGAAAAAAGCCAATTAAATAACAATGTGTAATATATCCTTTTATTTCTAGAAAAATATGAATAAATACACATGCACATAACACAAACCTATGTATGTAGACAAATATTCATAAACAATGCATAAAATTTTGCATAACATTTTGGTGATACTGGTAATATGTGTGCAGTGAAAATGAAGCCTGGAATGGGAGAAAGAATTGTTTTTTCTTTGTGCTTTTCACTCCTTATATCACTTATCATGTACATTTTGAAAATCAACTTTTGGAGTGGGTATGGGTAAAGATAAGTTATCACTTATTTAGACTAAATCCAAATAATAAAAATCCCACTAATATATATATGAAATTTCTTAATCGTAACAGATGGAAAAGTAGAAGGGAAAAGAGATTAATATGGCATGTAGACTTTGATTCATAGGACACTTTATTTAGGATGTTTAATATTAGAAAAGGTGCAAAGCAGTCCTCTATTTTGATTTTGCTGAGCATGATAGTTTACTGCTATCCCTTTCCTGGTATGTAAGGAAAAGTTAAGCAGTTATGCTCAAGGCAGGTATTTTGAAATGGTAGCTTAGTTTTATGACTTTAAAAAATATATACGTTAGTTGCAGTAACTATGCTCTACCTGATCTGGTAGAAAGGTACAGATAAATCACCAGAAATAAAGCTCATACTTTAACTGGATCTATTTTGTTTTTCTTTTTAAGTTGAAGTAAAACTACAACTTTCCACTATTCTTATGATCAATGGTGCACATTTCCCTATTTTTAGGCTTGGTAAGAGTCAAATTATAGGTAGGAACATTGAAGAAACCAGAGCTACAGTGAAAATCAGAGCTTATTACCTTGACTTTAATAACAGTCACTTTATGTTATTACTAAATGAGCTAGTGTTAAGTACTGGCTAATCTCTGGTTGCCACAGAACAATATAAAATAAAAATTCATATGTCAGAATGATTAACCATAAAATCTTAGCAGAGAAAATTGATCTGGTGTCCTCTCTGCCTTTGAGGATAAATACCTTATCTACATGTAGGAAATCTCTTTATTATTTGATATACTTTTAAAGAAAAATACATTCAAACTGGAAAGGAAGGAGTAAAACTTTCATTACTTGTAGAAGTCAGATATTATATGAGGAACACTAAAGACTCCACCAAAAAAACAATCACAACTAGTAAGTGAATTCAGTGAAGTTGCAGAATAAAAATTAATATACACAACTTTGTGACATTTCTATACATTAATAATGAGCTATCAGAAAGAGAAAATAAGAAAACTATCCTATTTAAAACTGCATGAAAAGCAATAAAATACCTTGGAACGAATTTAACCAAGGAGGCAAAATACCTGTACTCTGAAAATATAACTCATTAATGAAAGAAGTTGAGGCAATACAGCTCTAGCCGGTTTAGCTCAGTGGATAGAACATTGGCCTGCGTACTGAAGAGTCCTGGATTCGATTCCAGTCAAGGGCACATGCCTGGGTTGCAGGCTCGATCCCCAGTGGGGAGCATGCAAGAAGCAGCCAATCAATAATTTTCTCTCATCATTGATGTTTCTATCTTTCTCTCCCCTCTCCCTTCCTCTCTGAAATCAATAAACAAATATATATGTAAACAAAAGAAACTGAGGCAATACAAACAAAAAGAGAGATACACTGCACTCATAGATTGGGAGAAATAATATTGTTAAAATGTCCTTACTACCCACAGCAATGTATAAGTTGAGTGCAATCCTTATCAAGATACCAATACCATATTTCACAGAACTAGAACAAAGAATCCTCAAATTATATAGAACCACAAAAGACCTCAAATAGTCAAAGAAATCTTGAGAAATAAGAACGAAACTGATTTCAAACTATACTATAAAGCTATAGTGATCAAAACATTGTAGTGGCCTGGGAGCCCAGAAGCAAACCCACACATGTATTCTCAATTAATCTGTGAGGAAGGAGGCAGAGTGTACAATGGGTAAGAGACAGTCTTCTCAGTAAATGGTGTTGAGAAAACTACACAGATACATGCAAAAGAATAACGTTGGACCATTATCTTGCACCATATACAAAAATAAATTTAAAATACATAAAAACTTAAACGTAAGACCTGAGACCATAAAACTTTTAGAAGAAAGCCTAGGCAGTAAGCTCTTTTAACATCAGTGTTGCAATACTTTCTTGAACCAGTCTGCTCATGCGAGGAAAACAAAGTAAAAATAAATAAACGGGATTCCATGAAATCAAAAAGGTTTTGCATAGTGAAGGGAGCCAACAGTAAAACAAACAGGCAACTTACTGAATGGGAGAAGATATTGGTAAACTACACATTCAATAAAGGGTTAATATCCAATTTTTTTAAAGAACTTACAAAACTTAATATCACAAAAACGAACAACTCAAATAAAAAATGGACAGAGGATTAGAATAGAGATTTTTCCAAAGAAGACATACAGATGACCAACAAGCACGCGCACATGCGCGTGCGCACACACACACACACACACACACACAATGCTCAACATCCCTAATCATCAAGAAAATGCAAATCATAATCACAATGAATTACTTCACAGCTGTCAGAATGGCTATTATTGAAAAAACAAAAAAATAACAAGTAAGTGTTGGTGAGGATGTGGAGAAATGGAAAGCCTTGTACACTGTTGGTAGGATTGTAAATTATTGCAGCTACTATAGAAAACAGTATGTAGGTTCCTAAAAAAAAAATTACAAATAAAACTACCATATAACCCAGCAATTCCACTTCTGCCTATCCAAAGAAAATGAAGACACTAAATTGAAGAACTATACGCTTCCCTATGCTCACTGCTGCAGTATTCACAATAGCCAAATTATGGAAGCAGCAACCTAATTGTACCTTGACAGATAAATGCATAATGAAAATGGGATTCTCTCTCTCTCTCTCTCTCTCTCTCTCTCTCTCTCTCTCTCCCTCCCTCTCTCTCTCTCAATATGTCAGGAGAGAGAGAGAGAGAGAGGATCCCATTTTCATTATGGGATTATTTCATTCCTTTTTAATAGCTGAGTAATACATACATATATATATATATATTATATATATATTATATATATATATATATATATATATATATATATATGCATACATAATGGAGTATTACTCAGCTATATAAAAAGAATGAAATCTTGACATTTAAAACAACTTAGATCAGTGGTTCTCAACCTTCCGGCCCTTTAAATACAGTTCCTCATGTTGTGACTCAACCATAAAATTATTTTCGTTGCTACTTCATAACTGTAATGTTGCTACTGTTATGAATCTTAATGTAAATATCTGATATGCAGGATGGTCTTAGGCGACCCCTGTGAAAGGGTCGTTCGACTGCCAAGGGGTCACGACCTACAGGTTGAGAACAGCTGACTTAGATGGACTGTGGGGATATTATGCTAAATGAGGTAAGTCAGAGAGAGAAAGACAAATTCCATATGATTTCACTTATATGTGGAATAAAAAAATAAAAAAAGACAAACAAAAAAACACAAAGAAGCAATCTCATATATTTTAGAAATTAACTTGTGGGAACCAGATGGGGGAGTGGTTGGGAGACGGACAAAACAGGTAAAGGAGATTAAGAGATATGTAAAAACTTCTTTTTTTATGTAGTCCCATTTGTTTATTTTCTCCTTAGTTTCTTTTGCCCTAAGAGAGGTATCAGTAAACATATTGCTATGAGGGATATCTGAGATTTTGCTGCCTATGGTTATTTTGAAGATTTTTATCGTCTCCTGACTTACATTTAATTAAGTCTTTTATCCATTTTGAGTTTATTCGTGTGTATGGTGTAAGTTGGTTGTCTAGTTTCATTATTTTTCATGTACCTGTCCAATTTTCCCAACATCATTTATTGGAGAGACTGTCTTTATGCCATTGTATGCTTTTGCCTCCTTTGTAAGATATTGAGCATAATGGCTTGGGTCAATATCTGGGTTCTCTGTTCTGTTCCATTGATCTATGTGCCTGTTTTTGTGTCAGTACCAGGCTCTTTTGATCACAGTGGCTCTGTAATATAGCTCGATGTCCGGTATTATGATTCCTCCAACTTTGTTCTTCTTTCTCAAGATTGCTGCGGCTATTGAGGGTTTTCTGCACAACAGAAGAAACCATCAACAAAATGAAAAGGGAGCCCACTGCATGGGAGAACATATTTGCCAAAGATATGTTCCATAAGGAGTTAATTTCCATAATATGTAAAGAACTCATACAACTTAACAAAGGAAGACAAGCAATCCGATTAAAAATGGGCAAAGGACCTAAATAGACACTTCTCCAAAATGAACATACAGAAGGTAAAAATACATGAAAAAAATGCTCAAAGTCATTAATCATCCTAGAGATACAAATTAAAATGACAATGAGATATCACCTCACACCTGTCAGAATGCCTATCCTCAACAAATCAACAAACAAGTGCTGGCGAGGATGTGGAGAAAAGGCAACCTTTGTGCACTGCTCCTGGGAATGCAGACTGGAGCAGCAACTGTGGTTAACAGTATGGAGTTTCCTCAAAACATTAAACATGGAACTCCCATTTGACCCAGTGGTCTACTTCTAGAAATATATCATAAGAAACCAGAAATACCAATCAGAAAGGATATATGCACCCTTATGTTCCTAGCAGTGCAATGTACAAGATTTGGAAACTGTCCAAGTACTCATGAGCAGATGAGTGGATAAAAATGTGTGGTACATTCACATAATGGAATACTACACAGGTATAAAAAAGAAAGAACTCTTACCATTTGCAATAGCATGGATGGACCTAGAGAGCATTATGCTAAGTGAAATAAGACAGTCAGAGAAAGATAAATATCACATGATCTCACTCATATGTGGAATAGAATGAACAACCTAAACTGATGAATAAAATGGATCCAGAGACATAGAAACATGGAACAGACTGGTGAGTTTCAGAGTGAAGGGGGGCGGGTAGGAGGTGAGGGGGAGTGATTAACTGGGGAACTTAAATGCACTTATGCATTACCCAGGAAAACAGACCAGACAATAGAGTGGTGAAGGCCTGGAAGGGGTGGATGCAGGATGGGGTGGGGTAGGGGAGGCGGAGGGGGAGAGGGGATGTCAATGGGGAAAAAAATCACAAATAAAGGGGACATCTGTGATACTTGCAACAATAAAGATACGTTTTTTAAAAAGAGGTAGACATTTTGGTTAAACAATAAATGTCATGGGAATATAATTATAGGGAATATAATTAATAATATTGCAATGACTGTATGATGATAGATGGTAACTAGACTTATTGTGATCATTTTGTAATGTATTTATCAAATCACTATGATGTACATCTGAAATTAATAGAATATTGTATACCCGTTAAACTTTGCTAAAAAATAAAAACTATTGTGAGGCAAATTGAAGTGCCATTCTACCATCTTCTACAAAATTAATAATTTACCTTGAATTTATTTTCATATAATATCGTTCATTTTCCCTGGCTTTCTTTTGCCCTAGAAATAATTCCTTCTCTCTCTATCCAGATTTCAGCTTGGCTCTGACTTCTGGTATCATTCATATTCTTTTAAACAGGTTCTAATGAAGGTGGGCAAAATAGGTGCACAGTTGTGAGCACATGAAACACAAAGTTTATTCTTGTACTATTTAGTAATTATCATATAATTTTCCATATGAACAACTGTAAACCTAGTTTTACCCCAGCCTGTATGTCAACAAGGAATTGATTATAAGATCAGCAAGAAAAATGTGCAAATTAGAAGTGTGCTGTGCACTGTGATAGTGTATTAATACATAGATATATTACAGAGGTGGAGGCCATTAAGAAAATATATTAGCTGCAGACAAGTGAATTACATCATTAATCATGATTTGTAATGATTAGTGTATCTCTCAGTGTCTAAATATTTTCACCTCCATTCATTATCAACTCATTCACTCATTCATTTACTTATCTAATCTAATAAAAGAGAAACATGGTAATTGGCGTACAACCGCTACCCTTCCCATTGGCTAATCAGGGCGATATGCAAATTAACTGCCAGCCAAGTTGGCGGTTAACCGTCAACAAAGATGGCGGATAATTTGCATATTGAAGGCAGGGTAGGACAGCCTAAGCCACCATCCAGGCCACCCGTTTGCCATGGGGTCTGCCGGGGGCTGGGGCCAAGGCAAGCGGTGCAGCACCGGAGCCCTCCCCCGCCCACCGGAGACACAGGGCCCACCCCTGTGTGCTATCTGGGTAGGGTGGGGGCTGGGGCCAAGGCAAGCGGGTGCCGCTGGCTACACCTGCCTACCAGAGACAAGACACAACAAGGGGCCGGCGGGGCTAGAGAGAAGGCAAGCGGTGCTGATCACCTCGCCTGGAGCCCTGCCTGCCCACTGGAGACATGTCCCAATGGATCTGGGGGCGGGCAGGGGCTGGGGCAATGCAATCTGTGCAGATGCCTCCGGGGAGCCCTTGCTTGCCCACCGGAAACATCCCAATGCGATCTGGGGGCGGGCGGGGGCTGGGGCAAGGCAAAAGGTGCCCATTGCCTCGCTGGAGCCCTC
>NW_005871685.1:203879-298537 GCF_000147115.1 Myotis lucifugus | reverse complement strand
CACGCGCTCGGCACGCCCCCAGATCGCATTGGGACATGTCTCAGTGTGTGAGCACGGGCTCCAGCGATGCATCTGCCACCGCTTGCATTCGTCCCAGCCCCCGCCCGACCCCAGATCGCATTGGGATGGGTCTCCGGTGGGCAGGGTGAAGGCTCCGGCGTGGCGATCCGCACCGCTTACCTTCGCCCCAGCCCACGCGCATTGGCACGTGTCTCTGGTGGGCGGGCAAGGGCTCCAGCGAGGCAATGGGCACTGCTTGCCTTGCCCCAGCCCCCGCCCGCCTCCAGATGGCATTGGTATGTTTCCGGTGGGCAAGGAGGGGTCCGGCGAGGAATCTGCACAGATTGCTTTGCCTCACACCAGCCCCCCTCCAGATCGCATTGGGACATGTCTCCGGCCTGCGAGGGCTCAGGTGAGGCAATCTGCATCCTGCATCCCTCCCTGATTGACCACTGTGATTCCAAGCCAGTAAGGGCTGCCTTCAGGATGGTGCTCCACGTCCCTCACCCCCACCCCAGGCCCGAGAGCAGTGCTGGGCAGGGGCACCCAGGGGTTTGGGAATGCAGCAGGAGACATGTCCCAATGCGATCAGGGGGTGGGCTGGGGCTGGGGCGAATGCAGATTGCCTCGCCGGAGCCCTTACCCGCCCACCGGAGACACGGGGCCCACTCTAAGAGAGAGAGAGAGAGGGAGAGAGAGAGAGAGAGAGAGAGAGAGAGAGAAAGAGAGAGAGGCGGAATTTTGCATTCCGCATCCCTCCCTGATTGACCAGCACGAGGGGCTGGCACAACGTGGGCTGCCTTCAGGACGGTGGATGGTGGCCCAGTGGAGAGCGGTTTCTCCATGCATGGTGCCCAGGGATGGCTGTGAGCTGCTGCAACCCCGCCCCATGCTTCAGGGTAGGGGAGAAGGCTCGCAGCCACCAGCACCCTAGGCTGCACCTCCTATGCCTCAGCTTGCCAGGTTGGCAGGGTCCAGAGCAGGTGAGCTGCTCCCTTCCCCCAGTGGTAGAACAGGGAGGTGAGCACTGGGTGCAGGGAGGGGACCTCAACTGGGATCCTCCTGGTGTGGGGATGGGGCCCAGTGGGGAGCTTAGGAAGTCTGGCTAAGCAGGCGCTGGTTCATACCAACGCTTACTCGGCCATCTTCCTCCAGCTCTTCAAGCTAGCCCCGCTGCCCCACCTGTCCGGGGCAACGGGCTCTGGGTGACCTCCCTGAGCTCAGACTGTGGACCCAGAGACCTCAAGGAAGAGTGCAGGGGCCGGTGCAGAAGTACCAGGGCAGAGTTGCTTCAGTGTCTCGGTGAAGTTTGCAACTGACCCATGGTGGAAGCCCCAGAGGGGAAAGGCCAGGAGGCATGAATTGCCAGCACTTTAGCCACTTGAAAACAGCTCCACTTGGAATGTGAGGCGGTTATATGTTCAGCTGAGAAGTGAGAGGGCTGAACTCCACCATCGCTGGGCTCCTGTCAGTCCGAGGCCCAAGCGTCCACCATGACAAGGGGAGAACAGAGTGAGGGGCCTGGAGGAAGGAAGGACAATTGAAGAAAACCATGTCTAGACTTTCCCCAGCCCTCTCCTTCTTTCTGCTGCCTACAAGAGCCCCAGGCCCAGCCACAGTTCTGTCTCCACCTTTTAGTCCCCTATTCTCCAACCACAGAGGAAAGAAATAAGGAAGGAGTCTGTGCTGCCTTCAGAAAGTATCTATATACCTGATCGGTCAGTTGCCTTCCACAGAGGGAGGCCAGACTGTGGCTTAGGCCCACTCCCCACAGGGACATCAGTAGGACATCCTGTGAGGGCTCCCAGACTGTTAGAGGGGGCAGGATGGGCTGAGGGATGCCCCCCGAGTGCACAAATTTTTGTGCACCGGGCCACTAGTTCAGTATATAATGTGGGCGTCCTACCATGGGTCAGGCATTAGGTCAGACATTTGCTTTTTTAATTCTTGCTGGTAGATTTTTTATAGGGTATTTTCTGCCTATAATATATTTAAAATTAGTTTGCCTTCATGCCATTTGAAATAGCCAGACAAGAGCAGACAAAGGAATGAAGGGCTTTTAAAATATGTATTTTTGTATGGATTTCAAGAGAGGAAGGGAGAAAGAGAGACATCAATGATGACAGAGAATGATTGACTGACTGCCTCCTGCATTCCCCACACTGGGGATGGAGCCCACCACCTGGGCATGTGCCCTGACCAGGAACCAAACTGTGATTTTCTGAGTCATAGTTTGATGCATAACCACTGAGCAAAACCACCAGGCAAAAGACTTTTTAATAACACTGCAATTTTATTAACTATCTTGGTTTTGAATATTCCATTATAACATGTTATTTTATTACATATGAATATGGGTTATTTTGGTTTATAATTCTCTTTTTATATCCTCATGATGAAAAACTATTGTCCCTCCTATCTGTGTGATTCACTCTCTCATCTTCTTCATGAGTGTGCACAAATATTACCTTATCAGTGAGGCTTTGCTTGGTCATCTTATCTAAATTGTCATTCATACCAAGATGGCACTCTACTCCCCTTCCTTGCTTTATTTTTCTCCATACTATATATTTCCCTCTGGCATAGTATATTCCTGTTTGTCTATCTCTTCAGGATTATAAGCTCACTGAAATCAGGAAAGTGTGTCTCTTTTGTCCAAGTCTCTTTGTATAGCTATAGAACTGTGTCTGGCAAATAGTAGACTCTCAATAAACATGTGTGCAATGATTGAGTTAACAGATACATTTTGAATAAGAGTCTAATGATATAATCTACTTTTTTATAGCCTATAAACTCCTTAAAGGCATAAATGTTGTCA
Organism: Myotis lucifugus; assembly: GCF_000147115.1. Classification (NCBI taxonomy): domain Eukaryota; kingdom Metazoa; phylum Chordata; class Mammalia; order Chiroptera; family Vespertilionidae; genus Myotis; species Myotis lucifugus. The sequence continues at coordinate 295,719 of NW_005871685.1, read as the reverse complement.
TATTTAAACTTAGTTTTTTATACTCCTAATGCAATGCCTTGAATAAAGTTATGCCAATTAATGTTTCTCTCTCACATCAATGTTTCTCTCTCTCCTTCTCTCTTCCTCTCTCTCTAAAACTCAATGAAAATATTTTGAAAAATAGGGAATGAAGAATTTATAAAATGTTTAAAGCCTGCAGGGATCTAAAGTTACACAAAATGTGCACTGGATATATTTGTTTAAATAGTGGAATGTGGAACCCTCAATATCAAGAATATCTGTGTGGTCCATGCATCTTATGCTGAAAAAAAGGGGAGGCATGGGGATTTTGTTTGTAAGATGGGATGACATGTTCTCTGTCTCTTTATTTAATAATTTTAGAATCTTCTTTGAGTAGGTGACAAAGTTACTCTATCATTCTTTGTAACTTTATTCCTGCTCTGGTTGCTAAGAAACTTTTCCCTCTCAAAGCTAAATCTTCTCTTCCCACTTCTGGGTAGACAAGCTTTATTCTCACTTAGATGTATGAATGAATGACTTCTCCAGACCTCCAGGCCTCCTTTTTCCCTGGTCACATTGTGGTGTTTATTTTGTTGTTGTTGTTGTTTTGTTTTGGGTGTGTTTTGTCTTTTGTTTTTCCTATGAGAGGCCATGCATCTCAAGGATCCAGGAGTGGGAAATAATACCAGAGAAAACAGGGACACTTGAGATTAGTAACAGAAGCCTGGCACTGGACACCTGAAGCCACATTCCCGGGTTGGGATCCTGAATCTTCCACTAGTTAGTTATTTGTATGAATGTCATCCAAGTAAAAGCAAACTTCTTGCCCATTTATTTTTCACTCTTTATTTTTATTTATTTATTTATTTTTAAAATATATTTTTATTGATTTCACAGAGGAAGGGAGAGGGAGGGATAGGAACATCAATGATGAGAGAGAATCATTGATCGGCCGCCTCCTGCACGCCCCCCACTGGGGAGTGAGCCTGCAACCCAGGCACGTGCCCTTGACCGGAACCGAACCCGGGACCCTTCAGTCCGCAGGCCGATGCTCTATTCACTGAGCCAAACCGGTCAGGGCAATTTTTCACTCTTTAAACAAAGGCAATAATAGCATTTACCACATTGGAATGCTGTTATGATCAGATGAGGCTATACTGCTTCCTGTTATTATTATGAATATGGTCTCAGTAAACACTTCTGGGAAAATAGGCAACTCAATTTCACCTAACAGGGGAAACCACACGGATTACAGTGCATCATATCTGGTTCTGCATGTAATTTGAAAAATACATGAATTTATTTCAGAAATCACTCAAAGACCCTACATCCAAGGAACTTTGACATGAAGTAATCACCAGGTAAGAGTACTTTGCCCTGGCTTTTGGTCTTTTTCGGATTTAATATTTTCTTTCACCGAAGAGCAGTGTTTGTGTTGTTTACGTAGCTCTCACAATATTTCACTTTATCTGTTTTAGTTCTTAATTTAATTCCCATTTCCTGTGTATTCTTTTTAACTCATCCATCTGATGCAGCTGCCCTGATTCTCTCTAAAAAAATCTGATCCTAGAGTGACTGGGTGAGCTGTCGCACAGTAGATGAGACATCGCTATGGGTCTTCACATAGCAAATGGAATAGTATTCCAGTCAAGGGCATCACTCTCTTTTGTTTGTCATAATCATCACAGTGGAAGTATGAGAAAGCAGGTTGGGAAGGACGCATGGTGCCAAAGAGGGCAAGGCCAGCCCCTGCTATGATGAAGCTGCCTAGTAGCAGGACGATTATGATAACATCTCACACAGGAACTCAGGCGTGGGTCAGTGCGCGGGCTGAAGAGGTGACCCAGTGACAGCACCGTTTCTCTTTGTTGGGTGCCTGCCAGTGTCATGATGTGCTAGCCCTTGGCTGGCACGACGGAGAACAGTATAATTATGTATTTCCTCTCGACTCCTGTCCCTCCATATTTCACTCGCTAATTGCTTCCTGTCACTTAACTAATTAGGTAATTATGCTATCATTTAATATTAATGGGACAAGTATTCTGTACCAGGCATAATATTAGAGTAAAAAAGCACACGTTCCTCAGTAGTTCATGGCTTGTTGGGAAGAAATACCTATAAATAAATGCTTATAGACTGGGTTTGTAAGTGTTTTAACAGAAGCATGGATGTGTGTCTCATTATAAAATAACTAGAACAGTACAACCATTACACCTGGTGCTTTTAGTTAGGGATTTGAAGGCTAACTGGAAGGAGATTATAAGAGTTGTTGTAGAAATAAAGTCAGCGTATCAATGCCTTGGAGGTGTGATACTTTTTCTTCCCTAAGACCACAATGACAGCCGACCTATTACAGTTTCCACTGCACCTTTATATGTGAAGAGGTCCAAACAGCGTTAAGAGTCAGCTTACCGGTGTGTGAATAAGACATGTTAAGAATTGTGAAAATGGCCTTGTTTTATGAACCCAAGAATAAAACCTTTTACTATTTTCTTACCAATTTTGCTGCTTTGGGAGAATGAGTCATGCAAAAGAGGTAACAGGAAACATTATTAAACAAAATTAAAAACCAAACTGGACATCGAGTGCATATCCTATATAATAAAATGCTATAATCCAAATTGTCCCCTTAACCGGGAGTTCAACTGGGAGTTCAATCAGGGGGTGGGCTGGCTGGCCAACTGCCTGGGACCTCTCCCCCCAACTGGTCCCACCCCCAATCGCCGCCCCCCCCATTGTAGTGGACCAGCCAGACCCCACCCATGCAAGAATTTGTGCACCAGGCCTCTAGTTTACTATAAAGATGAATGTCTTTAAGACATAAGAGTATTTCATAAAACAAAATAATTGGTACCTTAATTCTAATTAAATGCAAGAACTAAAAATAGTTAATAAAAATATAATGCAAGTGACCAATAACCATGATACATTATAAGTTTAATTAATAACTGCAGAAATGCAAATTTGAAGATGAATATAATTTTCACATGTTTAATTACAAATATATATATTAAATATATATATATATATATATATATATATATATATATATATATAAAATCTGGACAAATCTGGCATGTTGAGAGTAACTTCCACTTGAGAGGTAATAGAAGAACAATACGAAGCAAAAATTAACTTCAATGTTCCATGTAATAGAGAAAAACTCAAAACAACCTAAAAAGTCAATAGTTTTGGAATGGTTGCATAAGACAGCATAACATTCTTAATATATTAATTAGAGTTCTTTCTAATTCATAAAATAATACTATTAATATTACATAGAAACCATTAGAAATAAGGCCGTGATGACCATGGCAAATATAGAAAAGTTTTTTTCTGTAAAAAATAATTGTAAAATAAAAATAAAAGCAACAGATATGTAGGCATAAGCTTATTGCATGGCTTGTTTTGGCACTAGCTCATTTATGAAAAATGAGGATTTCAATGAAGTGATATGGACCCTTCAGTGACTTCAGGTGACTCTCCGTGTGAAACTGACAGGAAGTTAAATGCAGAAAGAACGCTGCTGGCAAGACAGTAGGGGATTCTGGGCTGCAATTGGCTGGGTAGAGGCAGGCTTTCCACTGCAGGGTAAGAAAACAAGCCACTCCTTTGCCTGAAGGCAAAAAGGGTCAATTCTGAGATTAGGTTGGCCAAGTGCTGGATGTCAGTATAGGATGCTGTTTCTGTGACTGCTCTCACTGGAGCCCGGAAGATGAAGCCCATTCCTGACATGAACTTTGTTGATGGAGGGTTCTTTTCCTTTCTGACTTCTAATAGTTTACATTTTCCCACCCCAGCATCAAGTCTTTTACATATTCCCCCTCCCTCTTTTATAATAGTAAGCTATTTGAAAGATATTAGAACTTTGATTGTGAACTAAACAGTTACCTACCATATATCTAATCAAATACAGACCTGCTCAAAGGATATTGATGATGTTGTTGCTCACAACACCTGCTAAATTTCTCAGATGGTTGTTTTCAGAGGAATATTAAATGATTTTTATTTATAGGAGCTTAATTGAAAGAACAGCCACGTCCATTAAATTCCCATGGCACACCAACAATACCCACGCTTTTCAATTTTTGTGAAACTTGTCAGAGTTAGCTCTGTCCTTTTATCATTAAAACACTTTCTACAGGGGTCACTTAAGCTTTATTAAAACACAGCAGCACATTTTTGTTTGTTTTAAAGTTTATTTCATCGAATGAAATTTTTGTTTTAAGAGAGATATATCCTTGAAAAAAATAAAATATTACATTTACCACATCATCAAAATTCAGCATTTTGATGAAATTTGTTTTCATACCATAAAATGAGACAAGCAATGAAAGTCTCTAACTAGCTTTGCTTGTTCTCAAAAAGCAAATCAGATTCCTGGGCTGCCAACGCTCCGGCAATACCTTTGCTGTGGAGTGTGGCCTGAGTTCACTCCTCTTCTGTCCCCACCGCCAGCTCCCTGCCAAGCCACACTATGAAGGATGCTTCCCCATTTACATGCTATTCTCCAGCTCCAGGCAAAAGGGTGCAGGCATCACCACGATCCCCGTGAGAAAGATGATTTTCATATCTTTGCAACTGCTTCTTGAAATACCTCTTCCCATGGTCCTTTCCCTAACACGTCCTGCCTTGGCCTTGTGCACATAATCTTGGGGGAGTGGGAGCCTCAAAAAGAAAATGGAAATAGCTCCCAGGCAGGAAGCTATAAGAACCTGCTAGAGAAGCTGAAAGAATGAGAGATGTGGGCTTTGTTTCTGAGCTCGCTTTCACCTCGTGAGACTATATTTACGTAGCTGAGTGGCCACCGGGTGGGCAAGGCTGTGCTGTCAAAGGGCATGCAATTTACGCAGGATGTCAACGTGGGGACAAAGAAGCAAGCACTTTCATCCACTTTCATCCCACCTCCGGAGACAGGACCCAGGGCAGAAGGCGCAGCCTCAGTTTGCCCCCTTGTGCCTCCTGCGACCTGTGAGACACTGGCTTAATCAGCACTGGTTTTACATCAAAGAGATTCTACATGTGCCCGTTAATCATTGCTTATGGTGTGATGTTACCGCGTTGAGAAAGACCTGTCGGACACAAGTCCTAGGGACTAATCACATCATTGCAAAAACAGGTATGATTCAAACTGGAAGGTTGTACCTTAAAAGAACATTTAAAAAAAACGGGGTGTTATCTGATTCACTCTAGGCAGAAATAGACTATTACAGAGTTCGTTATCTTTCATGATGAGCCCTCTTTTTTATCTAACTTAGGTGGCAACACATCCTTTAGAAAGGAAATGTTCCGCTACCTCCTCAGAGCAACAAGAGAAGGGAGAATACACGTGATTCGGTTGTGATCGGTAGGCTAGCATAGGGGGTCCCACTAGAAGGTACACTCCTCCTTATGAAGATGAACAGAGGCACAGAGGATTTAAGTGCTTTGCTCAAGGCTCTGGGCTGACATTGTGTTACCCATGATGCTAAGAATCACCTTTATAAAGTCCAGGCTTCTGGTCCCATCCTTTTAGTTTTAATTCTCACCTAAGGTATTTTTCCCATTGATTGTTGGTGTTTGTTTGTTTTTCAGAGAGAATGGAGGAGAGGGAGTCGGAGAGAGAGAGAAACATCAATCTGACAGAGACACGTCGATTGGTTGTCTCCCATTCGCACCCTGACTGGGCCGTGGATTGAGCCTGCAACCCAGGTATGTGCCCTTGACCAGGAATTGAACCCATGGCCCTTCAGTTCCCAGGCCGATGCTCTAATTACGGAGAAAACTGGCCGGGGCTGGTCCCATCCTTTTTATTATTTCATACAGACTTCATTGTCATTAAATCGATGCTGGAAAAGCCACCAATAATGTCGCCTGCCTTGTACCTTCACTAGGAAAATTCCATTTTCATCCTTGATTCAATGTCCACTGACTGGAGAAGAATGTTGAAAGAATCCACTGAAGAGCAAAGTCGTTACCCCAGTGATACTGGTGAAAGGAGTCAGTGGGACTGACGGGAGGAAGTGTTCTTCATGAGCATAAACCCCTTGATCACATGCACTGCATTTGGTATTTACTTGGAATAGATTGAATAAATATAAATACCAACATGTAAAAAACATGATTCTTGGTTTCTAAATCTCATATTTCTATAAATATGCATACAACTAGATATTAAAATAGTATAGGAGGATAATGCTGGATTTTTACTCTTTTATATCTAGTTTTGAAATATGCTTTTAAAAACTAAAATAACATTCTCATTTTAACATAAACATTTGAATATGAAAAATTCAGTGAACAGAGATTACCCTTCATAGTTAACTGAGTACCTGATTAAGATTTCTTAAATACAATGACTATCTGGTTTGATATTAAAGTCTATATTACAAAAGGTTTAATAATCTTTTAATTAATAATAATAGGAATAATAACCTCATTTTTCACCCCAAAAAACAAGTGGCTGTTTTCTTTTATTCTGTGGGTTATGAAGAACTCCATGTTTGAGGTAGAATACCATAGATGGCATTGGTTTCCAAAATTTAATAAAAATAATATATTTTTATTTTTAAAATATATTTTTATTGTTTTCAGAGAGGAAGGGAGAGGGAGAGAGAGAGATAGAAACATCAATGATGAGAGAGAATCATTGATTGGCTGCCTCCTGCATGCCCCCCAGTGGGGATCAAGTTGCCAGCGTGGGCATGTGCCCTTGACCTGAATCGAACCCGGGACCCTTCAGTCCGCAGGCCGATGCTCTATCCACTGAGCCAAACCGGCCAGGGCTGATATCTTTTGAAGACATGCCATGTACATACCCATTTCCTCATAGTCCTGTGTCTATAAAATTTTAGGTTTGGAAGTGTCAGTGTTACAGTACCCCCTTTAAAGGCTATCCCTGGATTCTTCCTGTTTCCAAATTAGTCCCTGTTCTGTCTACAGAGTAAGCAGTGCTTTGCAGAGTGAGCTCCTGCATTCTCAGCCTACTCAGAGGCTGCTACTGGGGGGAGGTACAGAGGTCCTGCCTGCTCTTGCAAAGAGCCCGCCGGGCCGAGCACACCGAGCACTGGGTAACCTGCTGTCTCCAGCTGGAATCCAACATTTGTTCCTAGAAAGGATTTCCACTTGCTGTACTGACCAAAGTTTTATGTGGCTAATGGCACCAGTTCTGCTGGGCAAATACATGTTCCACATTTAAATAAATAGGGAAATAAATTACTTATTATTTAATCAGTAATGATTAGTGGCATAATATTTCATGGTATGGAACCTAAGGAAGGGAAATAGTAAAGCATGCATGTCAGTGAATCGGTCAGTAATTCCTGCGCTAAACCTTTTTCCTACCTAACATTTGATCCCAGAGCTTACATATCTGCCTCTGTACTGTCAAATGAGGAAGTGAGAAACTGCAAGAGTCAGGATCCATTTTTTATTTGCTCCGAAGGTTGATCCTTAGTCAACGTAAGAGAACATGCCTCAATCGTAATTTGTGTGTGTCTGCTGTGTGCATTGTTAAACCTCAAACAAAATAGTCCAACCACTATGCTGTATATCTGAAACTAACACAAAATAATGTTACATTTAAATTGTAATTGAAAATGAAAAGAAATTGCCTGGCCAGTGTGACTCAGTGGTTGAGCTTTGACCTATAAGCCAGGAGGTCATGGTTCGATTCCCAGCCAGGGCACATGCCCAGATTGTGGGTGGATCCCCAGTGTGGGGTGTGTAGGAGGCAACCAATCAATGAATCTCTCTCGTCATTGATGTTTCTATCTCTCTCTCCCTCTCACTTTCTCTCTGAAATTAATAAAAATATATTTTTAAAAAATAAAAAAAAATTTAAAAAACAAAATCTAATGTATAATTCAGGGTTTCACGTGCAAAAAATTCATTAATCGAGATTAATTAATAATAGCATTTTGCAACCAGAGTGCTATAGGACTTTTAGTTTCAAATTTGATCACTGCCTTGCTTCTTCTCATCATATCTGTGTGCCTACTCTACAGCCAGTTCATACTTTACTTACATGTTTAAGAAATTAATGTCTTTATACAACATTCAGAAAGTAGTCAATTTTGTTATGCTGGTTAATTCACTCTCATTAAACACAGAGGGTGAACTCAATGCCAAATAAAGGCACAGTGTTTCTTAAGTAGCTCACGATCTAATAAGTCAATTGAGTGACTAAGGATTAGGATTGAACTGATTGTGTGATAAGTAATACACAACAAATACATGAAAATAAGTAATCAGTGAATAACTCAAGGCCCAGTTGCTCATAGTACTGACCCTGATATCAGATGCTGACAGGGCATAAATCTTTTTTTTTTTTAATCTTTATTGTTGAAAGTATTACAATTATTCCCTTTATTTCCCCATTGACCACTTCTGGCCCACACCCCTGCCCCAAGCCTTCACCACACTATTGTCTGTGTCAATGGGTTATGCATATATCCTATATAATAAAGCGGTAATATCCAAATTGACCATCATGCCCTCACACAAGATGGCCACCCCCATGTGGTCAAAGATGGCCACCCCAATGTGGTCTCAAGATGGCCGGCAGGGAGGGCAGTTAGGAGTGACCAGGCCGGCAGGGGAGGGAGGGCAGTTTGGGGGGACCAGGCCAGAAGGGGAGGAAGGGCAGTTTGAGGGGACCAGGTCAGCAGGGAAGGGCAGTTGGGGGTGGTCAGGCCTGCAGGGGAGGGCAGTTGGGGGCAACCAGACCTGCAGGGGAGGGCAGTTGGGGGTGACCAGGCCTGAAGGGGAGGGCAGTTGGGGGCAACTGGGCTGGCAGGGAAGCAGATAGGCATCGATCAGGCTGGCAGGGGGAGTGGTTAGAGGGTGATCAGGCTGGCAGGCATGCAGGCAAGCAGTTGGGAGCCAGTAGTCCTGGATTGTGAGAGGGATCGGGCCTAAACCGGCAGTCGGACATCCCCCAAGGGATCCCAGATTAAAGAGGGTGCAGGCTGGGCTGAGGGACACCTCCCACCTCAGTGCATGAATTTCATGCACCGGGCCTTTAGTATATATATATGAGCCTAAGTGACCGTCCAACCATTTGACCTTCTGAGCAGTAGCTATGATGTGCAATGACCACCAGGGGGCAAACGCTCTGACCAGTAGCTATGACACGCACTGACTACAAGGGGGCAGACACTAAATGAAGAAGCTGCTGAGTGACAGCAACTTTGCAGAGTGCCCTCTCGCAATCTGGGACCTCTCAGAGGAGGTCTGACTGCTGGTTTCAGCCCGATCCCCACAGGCCAGGTCAAGGGACCCCACATGCCAGAGGGACTGTGATCATTCTGCAGACGCCCTTCAAGCCCCAGCACTGCCCCAGGTGTGGCCAGCCAGGGAAGTATCGCGGGAGGTTGGCTCCAGGGCATATCCAGCCCACCTCACCCAGTCCCACCCTGCTGGCCACCTTCTAATTAATTTCCTTCAATGTGTATGAATCCGTGCATGAGGCCTCTAGTATAAATACAAATTCTTTAGTTAATGTCTTCCTACCACCCACCCACCACCTACCTTTCCTCTGAGATTCAACAGTTTGTTGCATGCTTCTATGTCTCTGGATCTATTTTGTTCATTAATTTCATTTTGTTCTTTAGATTCCATATATGAGTGAGATCATGTGACACTTGTCTTTCTCTGACTGGCTTATTTCGCTTAGCATATTACTCTGCAGGTCCCTTCATACTGTCTCAACGGATAAGAGATCCTTTGTTTTTTACTGCTGCATAGTATTCCCTGGTGTAAATGTACCACAGCTTTTCTATCCACTCATTTGTTGATGAGTACTTAGGCTGTTTCCAAATCTTAGCTATTGTAAATTATACTGCTATGAATAGGGGTGCACATATTCTTCCTATTTGGTGTTTCAGATTTCTTAGGATATATTCCTAGAAGCAGGATCACTGGGTCAAATGGCAGTTCCATTTTTAAGTTTTTGAGGAAACTCCATACTATTTTCCATAGTCGCTGCACCAGTCTGCATTCCCACCAGCAGTGTACTAGGGTTCCCTTTTCTCCACATCCTCTCTAGCATTTGTCATCTTTGAAGCCCTAGGTGCTTCATTTTAACATATGTCTAATACTTTTCAGCATATTTTTGTTTGTAATATTTAGATAGTACCCGTTATACAATTATCCTTGCATTTTCACCCATTTATCTTGAATTTTTTTTTAATAAAAAGTTAATCCCAAATTATGAAGTGATGCTACCAAAAACAAGACATGGTCTTAATTATTTCAGGTTGTAATTAGATAATTTTCAGAAATAATTTCCTCTGCCCTGTGTAGAAAATTACACTCTTTGCTTTTTCTTCGAAAAAAGTATCACCTGAGTGTCGTCAGAGATAGAGGTGAACAAAAGATCTCGTGTACGAAACACTGTCTATATTTTTCCCCACTTCCTTTCCAAAACCTATGCTAAGGTGTTCAGGAAAAGTATGTCTTGTAATGCTGCCAACCGTTAAACGACCCCAAATTTTCAGGCTAATACATGTCTGAGGTACATGATTTTCTTTTCCGCTTGAATAAGCCAAAAAAGTTTTCTCTGATGAAGGCTTCTGAATTATTTTAGAAATCTAGTCTACACTTAATACTCATTGGACATCAAGTTAAATGTTCACATTGATAAAATATGGGCCACATATCTTCTTTTGTTTCAGAACAGTATCTTAACTATAGTCACAATGCTGTGTATTAGTTACAAATAAAACTTTAAAGCTTACCCAATAGAGGAACACTTTGTACAAAACTGAATAAATGAAGGATCTTTGATTTGAAGACAATTCTGGAATGACTAAGTCCTTTTCTTTCTAATGTACAATGATATACAATGTTTTTATCCTTGAAAGTCTTCCTAGTAAGATGACTACCATGACCTATGATTCACATGTGATTCAATGACAGTCAGGGACCTTGATAATTGAAAGGAAAATGAAATACATTTATTTTCTAAAAATCTATCATTCTCAAACATCACATCACTGTTTCACTTTTTATTAAATGATTAAGTAACTAGTGAGCTACTGTCTAGTGAGTGAGCACCCCATAATGGTCCTGATTGCAGTTATTATCTTCATGGTATGGCTGAGAACACCAACACGTGACATGTTAAGAGATCTATACATGCCCACACACATTGTTTAAATCAAACAAAAAGAAATATTTTTTTGTTTATCTTCAAAAGGTTCCAAGATCTTGACCTTTGAATAATTTTTACATCTTCATCTTTTACCAATCATTTTGGATTTCATCCATGTTTGAGCTATTAAATGAGCTATCATACAGGGTGACCAATGACCTTGCACAGTGGATCTCAAACAAGCCACCTTCTGCATGAACTGGTGTTACCTCTCCCTCAGCCCTGTTCGCCCACCACCCACCGCCCACCACTGTCTTCTTCCCCAGGGCTGCGCTCTCCCAGGAGGCCTACCTTGCCTGACCCTCCTGCTTCTCACATCCTCTTCTTTCATGTTTCTCTCTTTGCTCCCCCTATAGGAGTTCGTGCTTCATGAGGTTCTACTCTATGATGTACCCATTGATGGGGCCAACTTCATTTGCACCTTTCTGTGAAGAAAACATTAAATTACACAATTCAAAACTGAATCCGTGTTCAGAACTCAGGCAAACAGTGAAATGATGGTAAGATGTTATACCTGAGAATTCCTTATTGTGATACAAACAAGAAAAAGAGCTTAACAATAATGAGTATCAATTGAACTATTCCAAAAGGTTTACCAGAGAGAAAGATACACATTCTTGTTATACCTATGAAATTCCCTAAACAATAAAAACGTGCTGATATTCTGTTTTATTTTGTAATACTACTATATTTTATGGTGTCAGATTCATAGCTGAGATGAAATTTAGTAAATGATTATATCTATTAAACACTGACCATACACTATTTGGTAAAAATAATACACTGCATCTGTCTATTGCTTTATAATGTGTAACACAATCTCACTAACATTATTACATTTGATTCTCACAGTATCCCTGAGAGGAAAGCAAGGGAGAGAATTCTTCGGGTATACTTTATAAATCCTATTAACCTCTCTCTTTCTCAGCATAATCATCTTTACATACCTTCCTCACACTTCTGTTTTATAAATTCCATACTTTGGTAAATTATAATCACAAATTCTTGGGTAAATAGATATTACTCCCTGCTTCAATTGAGTTATTATTTTATTTTAGTTCACAAGTAAAAATGAAAGAAACAAAACATTTCAAGTGTTTCAGCTTAAGGAGAACCTATTTTATTCCTGATTCAGTTTTTATCATGCTGATGAATACAAAAAAATCTAAAATTGTGTTGATATCTCTCTAAGAAGAGCTTTGTATTCAATGTAATAGCTCTTCTCTCTAACTTATCATAGAAATCACAAGAGAGCATTGCAATTCTATGGCAGATGATGTATGGTTTTAGTTTCATTAATGGGGAAATTCAGGACAAGCGAGGAGTAGAGTAATGCTCTGTAGGAATTGCTGGAGGAACGGCAGTGAGCTGAAGATTGCTTTGCAACAGATCATATTTGAGTGGTTGAGATTTCACGGCCCTGAAGCACATTATATCACAGTCATTTATTTGTCAGGGTTGGATGATATTAGCAACCAGCTTCAGGATTTGCATGAGAATGAATCTTCTCAGAACCTGACCATAAAAGACTAATGGAGTTCAAAATCAACACCGCATTTGAAAGCTTTAGCTCAGAATCAGTGAGGTGAGGAGGTTGAAGTTAATGTTCCATTCTGTTCTGCTCAGGTGAAGCTGAGAACAACTATTCCGTGTGTATGTGTTTTCATCCGATCTGTTGATGTTGGGCTTCATCTCTCTATCTATTTTAGCTGATCCACGTTTGTGTGATGCTAAATCAAAGTTGTAGCACAGACATGAAAGGAAAATTATGGCTTTAGCCATTTTAGAAAAGGAAAACCACATTGATGGGGTCAGCATTGGTTATAAAACACTGGAATTGCACACAAGCTTGTGACGGTATGTACAGCTAACTCAGTCTCTCAGGGCCATCCAAGGGTCAGATGGCAAAAAAAAAGACTTTATATGAAATTGGATCACATTACTCAGTGAGATAATTCTACATCTGTATACTCATATTTTAATAATTTCATGTCTTATAAGAGCAGCAAAACTTACTAAAATTGTTTAAAGTTGATTTTAGGTTAAAATCAATACTTATTTTTAAAGATTATCTAAATAAGACTATCTACAGCAGGAAATAAAATCCTATTTAACGCTCACAATGTTTAGTGATTGTTACACGGTTGCCTGCCAAAATTTCTTGATTTATACAGAGTCCAGGACCCCAATGGACAAGAATTTGAATCCCAGTCAGATATAACCTCACCTCCTTGACATATTGCTTTATATAATTTTTCTGGTGGAGTTCTGGAAGGTACCATCCAGAGCAGGGGTCCTCAAACTACGGCCCGCGGGCCACATGCAAATACAAATATTGTATTTGTTCCTGTTTTGTTTTTTTACTTCAAAATAAGATATGTGCAGTGTGCATAGGAATTTGTTCATAGTTTTTTTTTAAACTATCGTCCGGCCCTCCAACGGTCTGAGGGACAGTGAATTGGCCCCCTGTTTAAAAAGTTTGAAGACCCCTGATCAGGAGGATGATGAAAGACAAAGCAAGCAGCATGGTGAAAAATGTGTCGGCAGGGTCTAGAGACCCAGCAGCAGCAGCTCTGAGAGCTGTGAATGAGCTGGGACAGTATAGCATTGCATTGGAATACTTTCTCACACAGCTTACACCACTGGCACCACTTTTTAAGGATTTGATTGTTCTGAGGAAGAGAGGACTATGAAATTTAAAAATAAAGTCTACTTCTAAGGACCTCAGTATCGTGGCTACAGTATCCCACTCCCCATCCTCCAACACTTAACACAAGTTTCAGTTGAGGAAAAGGAGGTGCTTGCCTTCAGGAGAGAAAAAAAAAGGACTGAATTACAAAGCAAGGCGAGTTCAAGTAAGATAAAACACAAAGCAGCAACAATAGGAAAACAGTGGCCAAACTCACTTAGCGGTTGAGTTGAGCATTGACAAGAACAAAGCACTGGAGATGTGGAGACAAGCCACAGGAAGAGATCCTGACCAGGCACAGATGAGGATGAACAGTAGTGCCCTTACGATGAGCTGGTGTGAGGACAAGCTGCCACCTCGCCTTGCAGATTCCTAGAAAATTAACTAAGTGGGCAGGAATAAAACCTGCCTCTTGGAAGTTTGACATTATTAAAGCATATAATGTATGTCCACACCATTAAAGTGAGCTTCCTTCAGACCAGCAGACCTGTGGGTCCTTGAATTACAAGCCATACTATAGCCAACACAGCCAGCTGATCTCCTGATAGTTCATTTCAATAAAAGAACCTCTCAGATGCCTTTCCTCATTTTGAAAGAACACAATCCGATAGGCTCAGAAGCCTACCCATAATGGATCTTCCCACACACAGGATAATTTTAATGTAAAACCTGGAAAACATTTTTTTTTCCCTTTTTTTAAAACCAGAGTCTCAATATTCCTCAATTTCAAATTCCTCTCTGGCTGTACCTTCTATCTCTTTGCCTTATTGTTATCAGACCTTGAATACCAGGTTCTTGAGTCTCAATGTCCTAGAAATGAGCACTGAACTCAGTACAAGATCAAGCAGATAGTTTATTGAAAAGAGCTTGTGCACAGGGTGTCAACTAGAAAAGAGAAGTTGAGCTCCCCTTGCATGACTTATACAGAGGCCTTGGGGTGGTTCAAGGGTTTGGGAATGAGGATGAGGTCAACTGTCCCCTGACTGTTGATTGATCCTGTGGTAGTCACAGGTATTCCCCATGGTCGTGGGCCACTAAAAGGGCCTATAAAATAACACTTGCACAAATATTCTAGTGACTATTTAATCGACAAAATAACTATTTTGCAGAACATAATGTTAAGAAAGAATTTTATCATTGTATGTTCTTTCCTCTAAGGATGCGGTTAGGTTAATTTCAACTACAGAATTTTATTGAAAACAAGAAGTCATAGTCAGGCCTCTAAGATGGAGTTCTTTCAGTTAAGATGGAGTTCAGTGTTAACCCTATACTGTCTCATCTACACTAATAAAAGAGAAACATGGTAATTAGCGTACGACCGCTACCCTTCCCATTGGCTAATCAGCATATCCTTATGCAAATCAACTGCCAACTAAGATGGCGTTTAACCGCCAACAAAGATGGCGGCTAATTTGCATACGGGAGGTGAAAGGGGAAGGACTGAAGAATGGTGATCGGCAACCCAGGCGGGAGGCAAGAGCTAGGGGGTGGGCAAAGGCCGCCTTTCCCCATCCCCCAGCCGGTGATCGCCATTGGAAAGCCGGGCAGCAAACCCGACCCCAGGGGCCGGGGTTGCGGGCTGGCCTGCGAGGAGCGATCCCCATGGCGAACGGAGGGTGGGAGGGTCTGGGTGCAGGCCAGGCGGCAACCCTGGTCCCCACTTGGGCCGGGGTTGCCAGCTGGCCTGCGCCCAGGATCGCCATGGCATCGGAGGGCGGGAGGGCCCAGGCGCAGGCCAGGTGGCAACCCCGAACCCCACTGGGGCCGGGTTGCCGGCTGGCCTGAGCAGAGCGATCCCCATGGCAATCGGAGGGTGGGAGGGCCCGGGCGCACACCCGACTGTGTGGTCTGAGTTTGCTGCTGCCTATAAACCGAGAAAAAGTTGTAAAATGAAGTACTAATCTCTAGGGTTTAGGTCAGACCAAGGAGTAGTGCCACTCAGCCAGAAGCTGGCTCATGGCTGGCCAGTGCGGAGGTGGTGGCAGGAGCCTCTCCCACCTCTATGGCAGCACTAAGAATGTCTAACTAACAGTTTAGGTCCGATCCCTTGGGGGCCTAAGCCTTTAGTCAGACATCCCCTGAGGGCTCCCTGGCTACCAGAAGGATGTCTGACTGCAAGCTTAAGCCTGATCCCCCGGGGAGTGGGCCTAAGTCAACAGGTAGACATCCCCCAAGGGGTCCTGGACTGCAAATGGGCGCAGGCCGGGCTGAGGGACGCACCCCCCCCCCCCCCCACTGGAGTGCACAAATTTTGTGTACCGGGCCTCTAGTTAGTACATATAATCCAGTTTCTTCCTGAGGAATTGCTTCTCTGCATGCCTTCTCCAAAAGAAGTAGCTATATATTCATATATATATATAATGTCACTCAATTCTTCTCTCTCTTAAGACTCTCTAATTGCTTCCAAATACCCTAAAAGTAAAGGTCAAAATCCTTAATGTGGCCTAAAATGTAAGGCATAATCTTACCCTTCTGTGGAACCCTTCATCATTACTTCAGAGGTTTGCTCATTTGTTTACTTATTTGCTTATTTTTTTATTTACTTAACCTTTCATTTTAAAATGTAAAACAGTTCTATTGAAATGTTGTATATAAATACTACACATATTTAATGTATACAATTTCATGTGTTTGGACATACACGAACAACTGCAGTACCACTTACACAATCAATGTCATAGAGATACCGAACACCTCCCAGAGTCTGTGTCCCTCTTCCTGTGTGCATGTGTAATGAGAACACTTTGCCCTCTGGCTTGGTTCAGTGGATGGAGCATTAGCCTGCGGACTGAGGGGTCCCGGGTTGAATTCCAGCCAGGGGCACATGCCTGAGTAGCAGGCTCTATCCTTAGGCCCAATCACCAGTGGGGAGCGTGCGGGAGGCAGCCAATCAATGATCCTCTCTCATCATGGATGTTTCTCTCTCTCTCTCTTTCTCCCTTCCTCTCTGAAATCAATAAAGAAATATATATATTTTTAAAAGAACACTTATTCTGAGATCTTTTGCAGTGCACAATACTGTCCTGTTAACTAGAGGCACCGTGTTGTACAGCAGATCTCCAGAACTAACTCATTGTGTATAACAAACTTTACACCCATTGAACAACTCCCCACTTAGCCCCCGATGCAGCCTCTGGCAACTACCATTCTGCTTTCTGCTTCTACGGTTTTGATTATTTTATGTACTCATACAGGGGACACCATGCTGATCATTCTTTCTTTGTATGCATATAATACATTTTATTTATGCACTTCTTGTCGATGGATATTTGGGTGTTTTCTCATCTTGGCTATTGTACTTCAATGGACATAGACATGCAAATATCTCATTGAGATCCTAATTTCAATTATTTTGGATAAATACCCAGAAGTGTGATTGCTGGGTTATATTGTAGTTTTAATTTTTATTTTTTTAAGAATACCCATGTTGTTTTCCACAGCAACTGTACCATTTTACATTTCCATCAGAAGCATAAAAGGGTCCCAATTCCTCCAAAGCCTCAACAACTTTCGTTATTCTTTGTTCTTTGTTTTTCTGATAATAGTCAACCTAACAGATGTGAGAGGATATCTTATTGAGGCTTTGATTTGCATTTCCCTGTAGATTAGTGGTGCTTATCATCTTTTCATATACCAAATAACTTTGTTATAACAGGAAAATTTTTAAAAATTTATCATTTTTTTACATTAAATACTGACTCAATTATCAACTTAAATTTTGGAATGTCATCACTTAACTCATATAATTATGTATAGATCTATTAAATTATATATTATATATTGACTTCAACTTGATGAAAGTCCAATTAGAATTTTAAACTTAATCCACATTTCAGATTTTACATAATGACATTTTTTACTCTGTCGATTAAGTATTTTGTAACATTTTAGGAATGTTATACAGCATAATAGGTGCAATATAAAGGAATACATGGACAATTAGAATTAGTGAACATCTCTGGTGCTCATGTAAAAATTATTTTGTTCAAAGCAAATTTCAAAAAACATAAAACCTTGAATATAATAAATATATCAGTGTTACAAAATAACTGTGTTTTTGTTGTTTTTTTTTTTTTTAGAAAGAGTTACTTATTTGGCTTTCAAATACATATTTATGTTGGAGTGGCTCAAATGGATGCATATGGTTTCACACAGCAGTTCTGTACTGGCTCCGCAAAGTGTCTCAGGCAACACAGATAGGATCTGGTACTCCAATAACAGCTGCCTCACTGAAACTTTATAAGGGTTATGCTTAATAACTTTAAGCATTAAGCACAGCCCTGGCCCACCAAGTCCTTGATTGGATCATTATTATTCAGCCTCACAGATTTCTACCTTGCCAGGATAGCACACTGAGCACAATAATCACTTTAACATCGTACCATCCTGTGGCTGTTCAATAAACATGATCTTTTTTGTAAATCAATGACTAATCACTAAGAAGGAATCAATAGCATCAATTAAGGCATTTTATATATTATATCCTATTATATAGATTGTATTATGAAAATTTCTTGATACTCCATATTATTTGCAGATTTTGAAGAAGAAATGCTGAATAATTTCTATGTTAAACCAAACTATAGAAAATTGACTGCCCCGGCTTTCATAGGTCTCAAGACACTCAGTGGGTGGTCGCATTGGATTTCTCTATGTGATAGAAAGATTGGCAGCATGAAGGCTTGTTCTAGTCCATGCCCATGATCCTGTCCACTGGACTAGGCTGATTGATGACCTTGATTGTAAAATCATGGTCAGAATTGCTAAACATGAATCTTTCAGTTGCATATTCAATTTTGCTTTTTCATGGACTTTTTTTTTTTGCTTTGTTTTCTCAACTCACTTTTTTTTCTGTTATTTGTGGTGATAATGGTTCATAATGTTATACATGTATTATATTCCAACTTTATCATGCAGATTTATAAGTATTATTTAATTTGAAGCTCAGAATAGCTTCATGATAACCAGAACTTTGGAAATATAGAAACTGGGATTCAAGACATCGCTTAGAAATGGATCTTGAGATTCTGCTTCAAAGCTCTAGCCTATTATTTATTTTAACCAATTCTTGATTAAAGAACTTTGGGAACCAAGCCAGGTCCCCAGATAGTCAAGGCCAGTGGGAGCACAGAGGCCTAGTTATCAACACCAGAATAGCCAAAGGCTGCTCTGGGCATGTGCCTAAACAGAATGTTCAAGGACTCTGGCCTGGGAATCCTAATCAGGCCAAGATACCATGAGCCGGTGCAAGTACACACAGTACACTGTGCCCTTCTGTAGCAAGTATGATTGGTGTCACTGTTGGCACAAAGCCTTCTTTGTCTAAATGGTATAAAAGTAGGTTACTGACCAGTCTAGTAGGCTGAGGCGGGAGTGAGAAGTCTGCTGGAGTATGGAGAGAGAGCAGCTAGGATGGAGTGTGAAGAAGTCTGCTGGAGAGAGCAGCTGGGCAGGAGAGACAGGAGAAGCTGCTGAGCGGAGAGCTCAGGTACCGCTATGTGAGGCGGTGAGTCTAGGAGGCAGCGTGCGGCTGCTCAGATAACAGCTGTGGGTACAGAGACCGATGCTGTCTTATGGGAAACACAGACTCAGCAACACAGACTCATTCTTATACACCCACGACCTCTCACGGCTTCTCTGTCTTAGACCTGGCATCCTAGGAGGTCCAGCCCCAGGCAGAGGGGCTCGGACCCGACACCTGTTACTGTGAGCAGAGGGTAAAGGAGGAACTTGGACTAAGTTCCCAACAGTTAGTACTGCGGGCAGGGTTCAGGCAGGAGCCAGCCCTGGTGCAGTCAAACGGGAGAATTGAGAAGAATACACGGACTCACAGCCACTCAGAGCCAGTCGGCCCAGCAGAGCGGTGTGTGCCCTTGCTCCTGGCTCTGACAGGAACCCATCTCCATCTGGGAAGTTGGCCTCTTTGATAGAGAACGCATATTAATATTCACAGAATGAAGGGAGAAAGCACTTAGCCACCATGACCGGTGGGAAAGCACCCTCAGCCTCCCAGGCAATCATCAGGTTAGGTGGTTTTTCTTACTGTAGTGGAAAACCAGCTTGATAATTAAAGCTGTCTGTCCCCTGGTTTGCTCAAAATTAATTCCTGTTGCACAGAACTGTGGGAAATGCCAAATGTAATTCTATGTGTAACAAGCTTTGCATGAGTCGTCTTGCATGGTAGAGGATCTATAATTACAATTGCTCCTAATGTTGAGGCAGCTCTGAGAAGTCCTGTTTGTTCTTACAATGTGCCCGCAGAAGTTCATAACTGTGTCACAGCTTGAAAAAGCATTGGGCATTACGCTGCCCCATGGCAAAGGGAAGGATCGGGACATTACGCTGCAGCATTTCACGCAGCCGGCAATTCAAGATTCTAGGTTCTGACATCCATCTCTTGAAATAGTTCCTAGGGTAGGTATACGAGCCTTATTTTAGGAAATTCAAAGCCACTCGTTTACCCTGTGCCATTCATTCTTACAACGTGCTCAGGAGGAATGAGAAGGTCAAATAGAAACAACCACAGTTTTGATATGTAGATCTGACAAGTGACGTGTTCAGAAACATAATATTTCACTTCAAGCGGTCAGTTCCCAAGGCTTTGGAGGTGACCTGGCTTAATGAATTGATTTCTGTGTGGAGAGGGCAATGACTAGTCCCTGTTTTCCCGGGCCTCGTGGATGCAGCAGTTTGGAAACTTGGTCATTTATCTTCCATGTGTTCGCAACCATGGTCACCTGGGGCCCTTTTGGGATCGCAGCTCACATAAACTTCATAGATTCCTGAACTAAGCATTAGCATTGCCGGGTTTAAATCACTTTCTCTACTGGAGGTAGTTTCGTAGGACAGCTGAGCTGAGAATTCCAATTCTATCATGTTAGTGGGGAAGATTTATAAGGATTTGTTGTGTTTTTATTATTTTTATTTTTTTTTACAGAGTGTGTATGAGCAGCAGCATAACTGACATGAGCCAGAGTCCTCACTTAAATGACTTAAATGAATAATGACTGAAAACTTACTTAAAATACTATTTCAAATAATAAAGAACAGCATGTGTGGGAAAAGCAGGCCTGGTCACCTTCATTACAAAGGCAATGAAGGACCTGGTTTGGCTCAGTGGATAGAGCGTCGGCCTGTGGACTGAAGGGTCCCAGGCTCCATTCCGGTCAAGGGCATGTACCTTGGTTGTGGGCACATCCCCAGTAGGAAGTTGCAGGAGGAAGCTGATTGATATTTCTAACTCTCTATCCCTCTCCCTTCCTCTCTATTAAAAATCAATAAAATATATTTTTTTTAAAAAAGGCAATGAAGGGACAGTCAATCCAGTGAGCCTAACCAAGAGAATAATCTTAGATACATGAGGCTTCATTGGATGGAAACTTACAAGGAATCAGAACCTGGAAGTCAGAGGACACAGTAGTCATGAAAGTATAAGTCCTTGGAAATACTTTGAAATCTTGGAACAATGTGAAACATAATTGTCATCTGGCAAATACTAGTATCATTTGAATTCTGCTTTTCTGAACTTAAGCTTTTCTAATTATATGTAAGACAGTTGTTATTTTCATTCTCAAGCTATATTTAGTTGGAACTTCATAGTTTTGAGCCACTTGAAAAACAATGATTTGTGTTGCATAGCTCCATCCCCTAAAAATATCTTTTTATACATTTTTTTTCTTTTAGGTTTGTGGGGTTACTAGAGGCCTGGGGCACCAATTCGTGCATGAGTGGGGTTTGGTTGATAGGGGCCAATCGGGCTGGGCCAGTCAGGGGGAGGGGATGTAGGAGATTGGCTGGCCGGCCCCACCCCTTTGTCGAACTCCCAGTCGAGTGGACAACTGCATATTAACCTCTTATTATATCGGATTTTTGCACATGCCTTTTCCTCACATGTCTGCCTTTCCTACTTAAGGAAAATTGAGAATCATGTGTGTTATCTGTATTGTAATTTTTATTTGTTTTACTGTTTTTAGTCTCTCTAGCTTTTGCCCACAATGCCAACTATCTTTCTTAAAAATGTAAATCACATTTCCCTTTTTTTAAGCAACTGCGATGAACTTCTCCATAGCAAAATATTTTGACCTTTTCATTTTTACACTCAAGGGTATTTTGAATGAACGGTTTGATCCTTTGTTTCATCTTTGCTATTTTACTGCATTAAAAAGTTACATCATCGTGTGCAAAGCAATGGGAAGGCTGGTAAAGAAGAGAGTGAGTGACACAACACAAGCAATCTGGCCAATGGGGACATTCCTAGACCAGCTGAAGGCAATATGTCACATTTCTTTCATTGGTTAGGTAGGGAAGAAACACACAGCACCCAACACACAATAAATAGTGCTGGTGCCTGTCTTTACCACAAAACAAAATGAACAATGACTAATATTTAACATTATACAAATTAATTCTGCAATAGTTTTACCCTTGACCACTGCACAAACATAGCACACACACACACATACACACATGCAAACTTAGAGTGGCAGAAGGTATAAAAGGTAAAATTTGAAACTGAAAAAAAGTGATGCATAAAATAAAAATTTTAAAATATTTACAGAAAATTTAAATTATTTGCATTTTATTTTATTTTTTTACTTTTTTGCAGTCACTATTCAACTTTATTATGAACTTCAAAAAACAATTTTGAAAATAACTCATTTCCATTCTGCATACCATGGAAAATTATTCTGACTTCAGTTTTAAAATTCAATCCAAAAAACTTGTCATATCTTGATTTCAAGTAAACACATTCAGAAAGGTTGAGAAAGAAAGACAAAAGAGAACAGGTACCCTTTTCAATTTTCCTGATTAAATCATTATAATTAATTTCCCAAGGGGAAATACAAGAGGTGAGCCCATATCTTCAACTAAGAACACTTTGTGTTGTCTTATATTTTTAACTAGAGGCATGGTGCACGAAAATTCGTGCACTGGGGCGGGGGGGTCCCTCAGCCTGGCCTGCAGCCTCTCACAGTCCAGGAGCCCTCAGGGGATATCCTAGTGATTGGCCAGGCAGGCCAATCAGGGGATGGTGCCACCCCCATCACCCAGCTGCTGCCACTGCTGCCAGCCTCCCTCTGTAGGAGGCAACCAGGCGGCTGATCATGGGATGGCACTAGCCGGCGCAGCCCTGCCCCCCATCACGCCGCCGCTGGTTGCTGCCACCTCCCCCCCCCATTGCCATCCCCTCCCTCTGCCTAATGGCCTGGCACTGCCTGCTCCCCAGCCCACCCCCCACCAACTGGTCATTCCACCGATCGGTCAATTTGCATATTGTTGTTTTATTATATAGGATGTGTATGCAAAGAAACTTCTGTAGGGTCTTTTTTAATTTAAATTCTTTATTGTTTAAAGTATTGCATGTATCCTTTTCCCCCCATTGACCTCTCCCTGGCCACTCCCCACCCTCGGGCACATGCCCTCGCCCCCTATTGTCTATATCCATTGGTTATGCTTATAAGCATGCATACAAGTCCTTTGGTGATCTCCTACTTCCTCCTCCCACTGACTTCCATCTGAAGTCTGATGGTCTGTTTGATGCTTCTATGTCTCCGGATCTATTTTTGTTGTTCATCAGTTTATGTTGTTCATTATATTCCACAAATGAGTGAGATCATGTGGTATTTATCTTTCTCCAACTGGCTTATTTCATTTAGCAATAGTATGACAATATTAGTGTTGTCTGGGGGTGAAGGGAAGGAATTAGAAAATATAATTTGAGAAGTTGCCTGAGGCTTTTTTGGAAAAGTAATTTGAATTCTGTATTTTAAGCAATTCTTAACATATTATTTAAGCAATGATAAGGATGATTAGGTATTTAGACATTGCATTTTGACTCTGACAGTATTTTAACAACATATGTATGAGAGAGAAACATCAATGTGAGAGAGAACATCAGTCTGTTGCCTCCCATAAGCAGTAGGCCCTGGCCAGGATAGAACATGAACCCTGGGTATGTGCCCTAACCCAGAATCCAACCAGTGACCTTCGGGTGCACTGGAGGATGCTAAACCAACTGAGCCACACTGGCCAGGGCTTCACAAACTATTTGCTTTTTAACAACAGTTTTTAAGTAGAATAAATAACAATATAATAAATGAAAATGGTTCAATACATATTTAACAGAGACTGAAGAGTGTTATGTATTTTTAAGTATTAAACTTGGTCTTTAAAAATATGTTGTTCAGCCCTGGCCAGTGTGGCTCAGTTGGTTTAGCATCCTCCAGTGCACCCAAAGGTCACTGGTTAGATTCCAGATCAGGACACTCACGTACCCAGGATTCATGTTCTATCCTGGCCAGGGCACTGCTGCTTATGGGAGGCAGCAGATTGATGTTTCTCTCTCACGTGGATGTTTCTCTCTCATATATATGTTGTTAAAATACTGTCAGGGTTGAAATGTAATGTCTACATACCTAGTTATCCTTCTCATTGCTTAAATAATAGCTTAAGAATTGCTTAAGCCCTAACCGGTTTGGCTCGGTGGATAGAGCGTCGGCCTGCGGACTCAAGGGTCCCAGGTTCGATTCTGGTCAAGGGCATGTACCTTGTTGCAGGCACATACCCAGTGGGGAGTGTGCAGGAGGCAGCTGATCGATGTTTCTCTCTCATCGATGTTCCTAACTCTCTATCCCTCTCCCTTCCTCTCTGTAAAAAAATAAAATAAAATAATAAAATAAAATCAATAAAATATATTTTTAAAAAAAGAATTGCTTAAAATACAGAATTAAAATTACTTTACCAAAAAGCCTCAGGCAACTTCTCAAATTACATTTCCTAATTCCTTCCCAATTCCCTACCATCAGCCGTATACTACACTAATGTGATCATACTGAGGATCATATTTGCATTTTTACAATCTCACACCCCACAGTCCTGCACCATTTCCTCAGAACCCCTCCATCTACCCTCATTTCTCTGCCTGGCAGATGTGCATCTGTGAGGACTCAGTTCGCCTTCTTGATTGCAAACAATTTATTTCCACCACGTGAGCATATTACTGACACAAATAGATGCTCATTTCCCAATATAGAACACCCACCACTAATTATGAATTCAACAAAGACCAAAATTAAGAACCACATTTTACACATTTGTATATTCCCCTCAATATTTTGGAAATATTTTGTGCAAATTCCAAAAATGTTGCTAAATAACCAAAAATAAGCCCATAGGGTTTTAAGAGCTTCACAACGAATTACCAGTACCCTTTGGCAATTTTTTAACCTCTTGTTGCCCTGGGATTCATTTTTATTTGTTTTATTTTTCTCATCTTTAAAATAATGATAATCATACTGATCTCATGGAATTGATATGTACAGGAATGGGTACAAAGGACTTAGAGTTGTGCTTGGTGTAAACTAAACATTCCATATATTTTAGATACTATTATTTTTTAAATTTATTTTATGTCTTTAATATGTATATCAGTCTTTGTTGGAAGTGGGGATACACAAAAACTTTTGAGCTATCTGCCAGGGCTGGGGTTTTCCCGGGCTAGTGGATAAAAACAGACCTTCCAGAATTGTTCTGCTATTATTTTACCTCCTGTTACATTGTAGGATGTAATATGGATTTTAAAATTGATGCAAATTACAATGGTAACTTCCCTGTGGTGAACTGTAGCACTGTAGATTCAATCAAAAGGAATCATGATTGGCTTGGCTCTTTTCAATGAACTAGTTTGAAAATTAATTATGTTTAATAGTTTTTCAAAGAAAGTAACAAAGTGTTCAGGAAACTTAAAAAGCATCCTTTTTCTGGCTGTTTTCCTCAAAGTCCTTTTATCCCCCAGTCATTGTACTGACCTATTAAAATGATAATTGAATCACATGATGAGTGCAGAATCCTGGGTAATTCTTTGCTAACAAATAAATAAATAAAAGTTCAGAGATATGGATGAGGTTTGATTTCTGCCATGTAGGGGCTCTAGCATTTAACAGTTTGTTTCTTAATGTGAAACTGGGAGCAGACATTCACAGTGATTACTCAATACACCAAGACAAGACATAGCTCCCTTCTAGATTCTTACCCTTTAAAACCATAAATCTCAGCTTTTGGCAAGGAAATCCACCATGGTAAGTTTTGTGGTTGCTTGTTCACACCTGGTACTGGTTGTTCTGGGGGAAATATAGTGATTCTGTACAATATAGTGATTTGACACCTTTATAACTTACACTGTTGTCACCCCATTAACTAGTAATGGAATCACCTGTTACTGTGCAAACTTATCACGATAGTATTGACCAAATTGCCTTCACCTTTTTTACCCATGCCCCGTTCCCTTCCCTTCTGGCAATCATCCCTTTTGTCTCTGTTTCTATAAGTCCGCTTTTGTTTTGTTTACTTAATAATTTTTCTGATTTTCTTCAGCTTCCAGATGTAAGTGAAACATACAGCCCTAACCAGTTTGGCTCAGTGGCTAGAGCATCTGCCTGCGGACTCAAGGGTCCCAGATTCGATTCTGGTCAAGGGCATGTACCTTGGTTGAGGGCACATCCCCAGTGGGGGGTGTGCAGGAGGCAGCTGATCGATGTTTCTCTCTCATCGATGTTTCTAACTCTCTATTTCTCTCCCTTCTTCTCTGTAAAAAAATCAATAAAATATATTTAAAAAAATAAACATACAGTATTTGTATTTCTTGGCCCATCCATGTTGTAACAAAAAGTAAGATTTCTCTTTTTTAAAATTGCTGTGTAATTTTATGTAATATTCCATTGTATCTTCTGTATCCATTCATCTATCAGTGGGTATCTGGTTTGCTTACATATCTTGGCTATTGTAAATAATGCTGTGATGAATAAAGAAAGGGTGCACATATCTTTTTTGAAATAATGTTTTAATTTTTTTAGATACATATCCAGAAATAAAATTAATAGATTGTATCGTAGATCTGTTTTTAATTTTTCAAGGAATATCCATATATGGATTGAAGTATTTATATTGGCATACTATTCAGAGCAATCTACAGATACAACACAATTTCTATCAAAGTATCAATCACAGTCTTCTCAGAACCATGAAAAATAATCAAAAAATTTTCATGCGACCACAGAAGACCATAAATAGCTGAAACAATCTTAAAAAGAACAAAATTAGGGGTATCACACACTATGATTTCAAACTATACTACAAAACTATAATAATCAAAACTATAATAATGGTACAGACACAAAAACAGACATATAATGGAACAGAATAGAGAACCCAGAAATAAACATTCACTATATGGTCAACCAATCCTATATAATAAAAGCGTAATATGCTAAGTGTCTGGTCGGTCGACTGCTCAACCAGTTGCTATGATGTGCACTGACTACCAGGGGGCAGACACTCCAACCAGTTGATTAGATTGCTGCTGGGATCCAGCAGATTGGGACTGGGTGAGACAGGCCGGACACTCCCTTAAGCCCTCCTGCGGTCCGTTTCTGGCCTCTAAAATATTTCTTCTAATTAATTTCCTTTCAATGAGCACGAATCCATGCACCGGGCCTCTAGTAAAGAAATAACAGTTTCTTCAACAAGTGGTGCTTAGAAAATGGACAGATACATTCAGAAAAGCAAACTGGACAACTCTTTTATATCACATACAATAATAAACTCAATATGAATTAAATATTGCCCTTGCTGGTGTGGTTCAGTTGATTGGAGGATACTTTCATACACTGAAAGGCTGCAGGTTTGATCTCTTGTCTGGGTGCCTACCAAAGGCAACTCATTGATCTTTTTCTCTCACATCGATGTTTTTCTCTCTTTCTCTCTCCCTCTCTTTTCCTCTCTCTATAAAATCAATGAAAATGTATTAAATACTTAAATGCAAGGCAATCATTTTGAGAGAGAGAGAACCATATGTGTGACCACCAGCTTGAATTATGTAACTACGTAATAGGTGGACACGGCCTTCAGAATTGCTCATAGGTCATGAGCAGTTACTATGAACAACAACAAAAAATCCAAAATGTTGACAGAGCAGGAGGAAGCTGTCAGGGAGAGAGATGTGGACAGTCCCTGTAAGAACCAAAATGTGAGTAGTCTGTCTGGGACAGGAACAGTGGAGACTGTTTCTATGATTCCTGACAGAGCCCAAGGCAGATGAACAAACGTGGGTAGCCATAACTGTGTTGAGAAGCAAGAAGATAAAATCCTTACCCCCAAATCCTCCAGATTTAAAGTTAGCCTTGATAAGGAAGTAGTAGAGAGTTTTCAAGTATATAAATTATGATTGATATATACTACATAAGAAAAGTAATCATGTTCTCTCGTGTGTACGTGTTTCCGTGAAATGACATAAGCCTATAGAATGAAGAGCACAGTGCCCAACAGTTTCAATAATTCAATAAATTTTAACGGTTATTACTGATATTTCTGTCATAAATCCTGTTTCTCTAGAATGGATCATTATTAAAGGGCCAAGGGCAAAGTCTTTTAATACGAAATCTGAATATTACAGATGTCTGTACTCTTTATATGTTCATATATCTTCTATTTATCACTGAATTTCTATCTTCTATTCTTTCCTGACTGGTATCTCCCTCCCTATGTTCTCCATAGAATAAAATTATCAGTATAAATGCAATCTAATTTTTGCAAGAAAAATAGCATCTAGGTTAATCTGTAGGAAACTTTTAGAGATATAGTAAAAAGTAATTCTAATTTAGTCTTGATGCTTTGTCTTAAGTTGATATCTATATACATGGTGGCAATCAACTTACTTTTTTAGTAGTTTCTGTTTCTGATGATTAAAATATGCTTATTAGCATGTGCTAGAGTTATGTATGAGTCAATGAACACAAATCTTCCATTTGTGTACTTACAGCAGATGAAAGGAATAGGAGTACCGAAAGCAGATGAGAAATAGTCTGGCTACAATTCAACTAGAGAGAGCACATAATTCTTCGGTTAGCATTAAAGCCTTTCTGCCATTAAACTTATTTATCGATCCTGCTGACAAAGGCCACAAAGCAGAGTAATTTTACATTTCAGAATAAAAAAAATGGCAAAATCTCCTTTCTGGTAGATTGTGCATACCCAGTGCTAAGCATTCTGTTTTCATATTTCCCAAATTCTTGATTTTATATAACCAGAAGTATTATAACAAAAAATGAGATAAATGTGTGTGAATATTCTCTCTAGTTTTTAATTAACAATATCTCATGTTTAATTTATCTATCAAAAATATTAGGCTCAAGAAAGAAGAAAATCTAGTAGGCCAAATGCCACATTAAAAATAATAAATGCTTAATTGTATGTTTGTTATCATCTGCTAAGTTTTTTAAAAAGGAGAAAATTACTAATAGGAAAATAGAAATTAGGTAATGATTAAAGTAATCCATTCATCTCTTTCTTTTTTTTCCGTTTTGTTTTGTGTTCTTCCTCTATACACTATTTTCAACTCATGGAATCTACACAGAGGCAACAGCAAACAGCCACATTAACTAATTACCTACTGATTTAAAGAGAGGAAGATTTATTTTAAGAATTTAGCAATCACAACCTAAGATTTGAAATATAATTGTGAAATGAGAATTGTATATGTCGATTCCTTTTTATTTTACCAGGTTTTTCTCTTTAGCATTCCTTACTATAATTTTCTTAGCAAATCTTCAGTTTTCATTGAGGACATTGCATTTCTTACTAACTTACAGTACTGCTAACCTGCACTGTTTTCCTGAGCACTGCTTTATGTATTGAGAGTGCTAAACGTTTAATATATCAATTTAATATTTTTAATTGTCACTGAATTTGCTACACATAGAGGTTCCTCATTTTTTTGGTGTGAGATAATGCTAAGGGTTCTATGCTTGTGTTTGCTTGATCCATCTCTTCAATGATGGGCCCAGGAGAAGGAACTCTAGATGGTCCAGGGACGCACCCGTGTGATTTTCCTGGTAACCTTCTGCACTCTGGTGCAGGGTGGTCCTGGGGCTGCAGCCCTTCTACAACTCTTTCATGTATTGTCAAACATCTACTTGCCCTCTTCAGTGATGCTGCCTTTGGTAATTGTTTACCTTCACCGTGGCTTTCATGTGGAAGGAGGTGTAGGATTGAAGAGAACACTTAGAAGGCCCCTGATCTCTGCTTCTCATTTCAACTTCGTGTTTCCTCGCCTCCTGAAGTGTCCCTTCAATGTTTCCCCAAAGCACCCTTGTCATTTGTGATGGAAATCTTGTGTTTTTTGTTTGTTTGTTTGTTTTGTTTTTCTATGTTGTTATCCACAGGCTAGGAACTGAGGTATACAGTAAGTATGGCTATGAAATACAACTTATCGAGCAGGTTGCCACGGCATACCTACATTCATGAACCTGAATGAATATACTGAGCTGACTCTCTGAATTAGTAGTGAAGGTCTGTGTCTGCTTTGTGAGCGTGCTGGGATTATGTTTGATTGTGGCAATTGTGAGCGTGCTGGGATTATGTACCAAAGGAAAAATACTGATACCCAAGAGAAGTAAATCTTTTCATTGTCATATCTGTCCCGGAATAATCTGGCTGCCTGGCAGATGTATCATAAACTATAGCCTCACAAGGGTTGGGGTTCTTCAGCCTTTTCCATTGTTTTCCATTGAGGAGGGCTTATGGAAGTATCTGAGTGTTGGATATGTGTGTGTCATCAACCGTCAGGATGAGGACATGTATCTGTGACTTGTCTAGTGTGGCACGGTAAAGGGGTTTCCCACAGAGCCCAGCCCATGAAACAGGTCAGCATTCAATTCTTCAAAGTGGCACAGATAATGGAGGTGTGGAAGTCAAGTGTTTCCAAGAAATAATCAGTATCAATATTGACCTGTTTTTGTTTTTTTAAGTGTGTTAGCATGTTTATAAGTAGTACAGAGGCTACAGTCAGTTTCTCTTATCCTGCTTAGGCTTGGACTTGAAGTATTCTTCAGCTGTGGATTTGATTAAAATGATTCCATATTTAGGAGTGAAGATTTATATATTGAGAGATCAACTGAAGGACTTGCATGCATGCATATAAGCATAACCAATGGACATAAGACACTGGGGGGTAGGGGAGGCCAGGGGATTGTCAAGGGCGGGGGGAAAAAGGACACATATGTAATACCCTTTGTAATACTTTAAGCAATAAAACAATAAAAAAAGAAAGTACACCTGGCAAGAAAAAGTCAAAAATTTTTTTTTACCACCAAGACCTTGTTCAAGCCATAAACAATAGCAGTAGTGACAGGTGCTTTGATGTTTCTGAGAATACTGAAACCAGTGACAGGGTCCAACATCTTTGGAAACCTAACAGAAATTCTCAATTTTTTCAAGGTATGCTTCGATACCTGGTCGGGTCTCCTATGGGAGGCAACCCGTCATCAATGTTTCTCTCTTACATAGAAGTGTTCTTTCTTTCTTTCTTTCTTTCTTTCTTTCTTTCTTTCTTTCTTTCTTTCTTTCTTTCTTTCTTTCTTTCTTTCTTTCTTCCTTCCTTCCTTCCTTCCTTCCTTCCTTACTTACTTACTTCCTTCCTTCCTTCCTTCCTTCCTTCCTTTCCTTCCTTCCTTCCTTCAGTCCTTCCTTCCTTCCCTCTTTCCTTCCATCCGTCTCTCTCATCGGTGTTTCTAGCTCTCTATCTCTCTCCCTTCCTCTCTAAAAAAATCAATAAAATATATTTAAAAAAATAAAAATAAAAAAAAAATAAATAAAATTACAAATAAACTGACACCTAAAGGGAAAACAAATAGAAAGTCCCTTATTATTTAATGTCACTGCAAAATTAATTTTTCTTAAAAAAAGAAAACATCCTTGCTTTTCATTCCTCTCCAACTACCTCATTTACACCTCCTTAAATACTTTCTGTGACCTGTTAATTCAATTTCTCTTAATCTGTCTAGGCCCAATTAAAGCTTTATTTTTCCAGTAGTACAAAAATATAAATTCTTGCCCTAGCTGGTTTGGCTCAGTGGATGGAGCGTCAGCCTGGGGACTCAAGGGTTCCGGGTTCGATTCCGGTCAAGGGCATGTACCCTGGTTGTGGGCACATCCCCAGTGGGAGGCATGTAGGAGGCAGCCGATTGATGTTTCTCTCTCATCGATGTTTCTAACTCTCTATCTCTCTCCCTTCCTCTCTGTAAAAAATCAATAAAATATATTTAAAAATATATATATAAATTCTTCATAGTTTCAAACTCATGAATATTATCACACTATTTGTTCACTCCTAAATTCTAACTACTCCTCATCTTTCAAAGTATTAAATAAAAGCATATGTGATAATTATGGAGAAAATTGTTTTATGGCTGGTTGAGAAATGACAGCACATACTCATTAATTGAATTAAACCAAGAGAGGATTTCTACCAATGTAGCTTCATTGTTTAAATTTTATGTATCCAAAATTTATTATAGTATGCATAATACCAAATTTTATCACATATTGTATAAGTAAATATTTATCATTTTATCTAAGATGATGTAATATGAAATGGAAAAGCAGTGTGAGAACATTTTATCTTACTATTAAAGTGAATTTAAAAACAAATATATACCAGAAATATGAAAGTTTTAATATTTTATGAGGATAAGAAAAGAATAATAGACAATAATATTAAAGGAAATATCTTGAATTTGTAGATTTTTAGGTGAATATGTCACATTATTTATATTACCTCTAAGAAACTCAACCTTATTAAAACTAAGTTGAAAACAGAAAATAATTTGTAAGTGTTGTTTATAAAGCACTCCACAAAAATATTGGATCTTAATTGTAGTAGAAAAATTTAGATACTTGTAGTTGAATATGACAAAGAATGTCAAAATATTGACTCAAAAAGGAAATATATGCAAAGGTATTGGAGCATTAATTTCTATTCATTGTAATTGACTCAAACAGTGAAAGTCAAAATATTTGTATTTAGAAAAACAAAATAACTAGTTTTTGTTCCAACTTAGTTCATCTAAATGGAAGCCTCCTATTTATGAGTGGGTTGTTTCTAAACAGTGATGTGTAAATTAGTTATTTGAGAACTGGAATATATTTTTCACAGTATAATAAATCAACAATGGTTATGTTACTTAGTAAACAGATCCATAGACTCAGGATGAAATTAATAATATTAACTTTCTTTTCATTCTTTTCTATTAGTTAACTGGACAAAACTTTACTCTATTATGGTAAAAGGAATTGCAAAAGATCCTATAGAGAGGGTGAAAAAATAACACTACATACTGAAATAAAACATAGGCAAATTACATATCTGATAAAGGTTTTATGTCTAGACCTTGTAAATAACTCTTAAAAACTAAAGTTTAAAAAGAATCTAATTAAAAAATCAGAAGATATCCTATCTAATAAAAGAGTAATATGCAAATTAACCATCACCCCTCACTCCATCACAAAGATGGCGGTGGCCACGGAGGTGGAGTGAACAGGAGGCTTGAGTTGCCCCGGTGATGGAAGAAGCCAAGCTTCCCGCTTGCCCTGCTGGCCATGAGCTCCACTCAAGGCTACAAAGTTTCAATTATAGAAGATAAATAAATCCCAGATACCTGCTTCTAGCTGGTGTGGCCTCCACTCAAGAAGGGGCTGGGAATCTGGGTTACCTGGTGGGTGGCCAGCCGGAAAACAGATATCAGCCCCTCACCCAGGCTGGCCATACCCCCATGGGGTGAGGTTACCCACTGGGGGCTTAACCAGCCTGAAAACAGCCATCAGCCCCTCACCCAGTCTGGCCACACCCCCATGTGGTAAAGGTCCCCACTGGGGGTCTTGACCAGCCAGCAAACAGCCATCAGTCCCTCACCAAGGTTGGCCAGACACCCTAATGGGGACCCCCACCCTGAAGGGAGTGTGGCCAGCCTGAAAACAGCCCTCATCCTCTCACCCAGGCTGGCCAGGCATTCCAGTAGGCACCCCCACCCTGAAGGAAGTGTGGCCAGCCTGAAAACAGCCCTCAGTCCCTCACCCAGTCTGGCCACAACCCCATGGGGTGATTGTCCCCACTGGGGGGCTTGACCAGCCCGCAAACAGCCATCAGCCCCTCACCCAGGCTGGCCGGGCACCCCAGCGGGACCCCCACCCTGATCTGGGACACCCTTCAGGGCAAACCAGCAGGCTCCCACCCGTGCACCAGGCCTCTATCCTATATAATAAAAGGGTAATATGAAAATTGACCCTAACAGCAAAACAACTGGGAATGACTGGTCACTATGACACACACTGACCACTAGGAAGCAGACGCTCAAAGCAGGGGATGCCCCCTGATGGTCAGTATGCTCCCACAGGGGGAGCTCTGCTTAGCCACAAGCCAGGCTGATGGCTGCCAGCACAGTGATGGTGATGGGAGCCTCTCCCACCTCCTCAGCAGCACTAAGGATGTCCGACTGCAGCTTAGGCCGGCTCCCCGCTGGCAAGTGGACATCCCCCGAGGACTCCTGGACTGCCAGAGGAATGTCTGACTGCCAGCTTAGGCCCGATCCCCCGGAGTGCAGGCCTAAGCCAGCAGGTGGACATCCCCCAAGGGGTCTCAGACTGCGAGAGGGCATAGGCCAGGCTGAGGAATCCCCCCTTCCCCAAGTTCACAAATTGTTTGTGCACCGGGACTCTAGTGTACAGATATTTTACCAAAGAGGAGATCTGTGTTTCAAAGAAACATATGAAAATATGTTCAATGCCATTTAACATTAAGGATGTACAAGTTATAATTACTATGATATATCACTGTATACTCATTCAAATACCTAAATTTTTTTAAAAAAATCATGACAACAATTTCTAGGTGAGAATGTGGATAAACTAGGTCTTTTATATATTTCTGGTGATAATATGAAATGAGCAGCCACTCTGGAAAATAACGGCTGTTTCTTATAAAATTGTACATGTACCAACTGTACAACCCAGTAGTCATACTCTTGAGCAGTTATCCCAGAAGAATGAAAGCATACATCCTCATTAAACCTGTACATAAATGTTTAAATCAGATTTTTGTAATATATAAAACTGAAAACATGTGAATGTCCTTCAATGGTTAATGTTTGCATAACTGTGCTACATCCACACCGTGGAAGTCTACATAACAATAAACACAATTCTGTCCTGTCTAGTGTGACTCAGCTAAGTGTGGATCATCCCATGCATTGAAAGGTTGTTGGTTCAATTCCCAGTCAGGGCATATGACCTGGTTGCAGGCTCCACCCCTGATAGTGGTGTGTGGGAGGCAGCACATTGATATTTCACTATCACATTCTTATGTGTGTTTTTTTAATCTCTCTCCCCTCTTCTCTCTCTAAATATTTTAATAAAATAAAATAAACATACTATTAATACAAGCATAATCCAGGTAGATTTCTAGGACATAATTATTGGTGAAAAAATTTCCTGAAGTTTAACTAATGTAAGATTTATGTAACATTAATATAACAACTTGAAAATATAGTGGTAGAAAACACAGTAGTAGTCAGGTAATAGGGACTAGGCATGGGTTTGCAAATATAAAGGGATAGTGTGAGGGTATTCCCTTGCAGTAATAGAAGAGTTCATGTTTCTGATAAAACTAAAGGCCCAGCGTATGGATTAGTGCACCAGTGGAGTCTCTCGGCCTGGCCTGCACCCTCTCACAATCTGGGACCCCTAGGGTGATGTTGGATAGCTTGTTTTGACCCAATCCCTGCAGGCCCAATCCAGACAGGAGGGAGTCCAATCCTATGCATTGAGCATCTGTTCCCTGGGGGTCAGTGCACGTCATAGTTACTGGTAGACCGATCATTTGGTCATTTGGTCCTTGGGTCATTCCATCTCTCAGGCTTTTATATATATAGATTGCTTAGAACTCCACACACACACACACACACACACACACACAGCATTATGCTAAGCGAAATAAGCCAGTCAGAGAAAGATAAATATCACATGATCTCACTCATTTGTGGAATATAATGAACATCATAAACTAATGAATAAAAATAGATACAGAGACAGAAAAGCATTGAATAGACTGTCAAACTTGAGTGGGAAGGTGGGAAAGGTCAGGGGGGAGTAAGAGACCAACCAAAGTACTTGTATGCATGCATATAAACATAACCAATGGACACAGACACTAGGGGAGGTGAAGGCATATGCTGGGGGGTAGGAGTCCGGGGGAGGTCAATGGGGAAAAAGGAGGCATATGTAATACTATATGTAATCCTTTAAACAATAAAAAGAAAAAAGTAAAAGTAAAAAATTAATCTATATATATAAAAGGCTAAGTGACTGTCCAACCTTCCAACTGCCCAGTAGGTATGATATGCATTGACCATCAGGGGGCAGATGCTCAATGCAGGAGCTGCCAAGCTGCAGTGATGGCAGGGGCAGTTCTTGGGTGATGCAACCTGGAACCAGAGAGGAGGGAACCTGATCCCTCACGGGGCCATGCGGTCCAATTTCGGCCATGGGTTATATTGTTGTTGGGGCACTGTTGGCCCCAAATCTGGTTTACTGCACACTTGTGTTTGCATTCCACACCCTGTACAACAGCAACTTTGCAGAGTGTCCTCTTGCACTCTGGGACCCCTCAGGGGAATGCTGGAGAGCCAGTTTTGGCCTGGTTCCCACAGGCCAGGCTGAGGGACCCCACCTGCCGGAGGGACCCTGCTCACTCCACAGATGCCCTTCGAGCCGTGGTGCCACTCCAGGTGTGGCTGGCTGGGGAGGGACCTCAGGAAGTTGGCTCCAGGATGTGTATGGCCCGTCTGGCCCAAACCCACCCCACCGGCCACCTTCTAATTATTTTCTTTTCAATGAGCACAAATCCATGCACTGGGTCACTAGTAATAATAATAATAAAATAAAAACAATTAAAAATACTGAATATGGGCTGTCTACTTAAATTGTACTGTGGCAAATTTCCTGGTATTGGCATTGGCATTGTGTTACAGCTGTATAAGATATAACCACTGAAGAAATTTGGGGAAAGATACATAGGATTTTATATATAATATTCTCATACTTTGGCAATTCTTCAGAATAATGAAATCATAAAAGTGTCAGCATCTATCTTTCAAAGACCTACAACTATCATTTCACTATCCAGTCCAGGATCATCTACTTTTAATGTGTTTTATATCTACATAAAATATCTAATCATACACTCTTTTTTCTTAACCAACAAGGCTAATTATCCATTCATCTCAGGATACTTCCAAGTGACTCCATGCAGTCAATAAAGCCAGCATTATGAGGAGGTTACTTCCTTTCTAAGACACTCGCAGTTGATATTATTTTGCTTTTTACCCTTCTAGGAAGACTGCACTTGCCCTGACCAGTGTGGCTCAGTTGGTTGGAGTGTTGTCTTGTACGTTGAAATGTTGCAGGTTCCATCACTGGTCAAGGTACATAGGAGAGACAAAGGATCAATATATCTCCCTCAAATCTCTCTCTCTCTCTCTCTCTCCCTCCCTCCCTCTCCCTCTCTCTTTCTCTCTCTCTCTTTCTCTTCTTTTCCCTCCCTCTAAAATCAGTAAGCTTGCCCTTGGGTGAGGATTGAAAAATAAATAACTAAAATAGAAAGATTGTACTCAGTTAATTCTACTATGAATTTATAAAATATGTCTGGGAGGAGAAGAAAGACGTAAGCAAAAATTTAAGAAGTTCTTCACTGATAAAGCCTGCTACTATAATCAGGATCCCAAGTGAATTCACCAAAGCTTATTAAACCTAGCTCTTTGAAAATTATTAAACAGCCATCATATGAAAAAAAATTATGAATTAATTTTACCTCATTGCAGATGACTGAATGAAGAGCCATAGGACAGAATATTCAGTAGGCAGGCTTGGGGTCTTTTTTTAAATCTGTGGATTCAATCTACATATATGATAAATGGTTTTTAGAAGTATTGAGTCCTTAGAGAAAAAATTTCAAGAACTGATTATGTTTGTTTCAACAGTTTCAAAGAGGACATACTAGTTTGCTTTTTTCTTCATGCACCATTTGTGTTTGCTGGGGTTCTTGGTTTTAAATGACAAAAGCACTTTAGCTACTTCAAACAAAGTGGTTCAATGCATATTATAATAACAATAAATATCCATAGAGGTGACATACAAGGATGTATCTGGATGTTAAAAATGAACTAGAGCCAAACATTCAGATGATATTAAATATTTATTTTGTCCAGCTCATCATTACTTTACTCCATTGACTTATTTTCTTTTTCTTTGTTAAGCAACTGCTTCCACTGATTTAGTCACTGGGTGGTGAAATAGACTTTTTTCATTTTTAGTAGCTTCATATTTTATGACTTTGTGTAGCGACTTAAGAGTAAATGACATTTATCTTTTCATGAGTTCAGGTATCACATTATGGATCCATCAACTATGAACAATGGGCCAGGGTCTGGATAAGGGTAATAATAGGTCCAGTATCTGGGTCATGTGGATGGTGGTTTATGTGTGATTTTTCTCACATGAACACAGGCAATTACAAAGGTTTTACCTGGCAGTGCTTCATGGGAAAAAAGGTGACCCACAGCACACCTGGAGCACACCAAGTCATTATACCCTTTGGAAGGAGTTCCATTGAAGGACTCAGGCTCTCCTGGCCATTTGTTTTCTTATACACATCTGCACCCTTAGCCTAGGTACCTCCATTGGGAAGTCTACTCATGGGGGAAACTTGAAGACACTTTTCTCTTCTCATGCTCAGTGACCCCGGCCAATGCAGTCCCACAGGAACAAAGGAACAGTGGAGGAACTGTTCCTCTCTCAGGTTTAACCTCTGATTTCTACTACAGCCGTCAGTGGTTAAAGGTTTGGCTGTTACTTTCATGTTGGTCTGTTGTTTGAATTGACTATACCACACTCTGAAGCTTGGCTCTCTCCAGCTCAGCTCTGCTCCAGACAGAATCTACTGCTACCAAAGAAATATACAGAAGGGACAAGTTGGTTGTCTAAATATGTCTACTCATAGTACAGGCATGCGATTTAACTGGCGAAAGATGAACCCCTATAGAAGTGTAGATCATATCCATTTCAAGTATTGGACAGGTAATGTTGCCTCTGGGGTGGGGGAATAAAGATGTAAAATGCACGTCCATGTGAGGGGAATGTCAATGAGCAGCAATGAGCATTTCTTAAGCTTACTCAAAGGGCATGTGAGGTATTTACTATAATAATATTATCTATCTACTGAAAATCGATAAATATTAAATCAACACATTTAATTAAATTAAAAGGGGGTACTTCTGAAGAGTACAATATCCAGTAATTAATATGCTAAGAAACTATACCATCTGGTGTCACCTTGACATTCACATATTCAATTTAAATAAAATTGGCTTGAACCCCATCTAAATCCTGTAAAAAATCTAATACCCAATATGTTATGTCTACTAGTAGATTACAGTCTCCTTTCCAATTCTCTACTTATTAATTTCTTGTTCTTATCCTATATAATAAAAGCCTAATATGCTAAGTGTCCGGTTGTCCAGTTGTCTGTTCAACCAATCAAAGCATAATATGCTAATGATATGCTGAGGCTGCTCAACCACTTGCTGTGACCACCAGGGGACAAACGCTCTGACTGGTAGGTTAGCTTGCTGCTGGGGTCCGGCCGATCGGGACTAAGTGAGGCAGGCTGGACATGCTCTGGAGCACTCCTGTGTTCCCTCCCTGGCTGGCCAACCTCCTGCATCCCTCCCTGGCCCCAATCATGCACCAGTGGGGTCCCTTGACCTGGCCTGCATCCTCTTACAATCCAGGACCCCTCAGGGAATGTCGGAGAGCCAGTTTTGGCTGGTTCCCACAGGCCAGGCCAAGGGACCCCACTGGTGCACAAATTCATGCACCAGGCCTCTAGTTTCAATAATAACTGCATTTACAATAATGCCTATAGTCTTCTCTATGCCTTATGTTTTGCCAAATATGTAACACATGCTTACTTCCAAGATTTATTAAAAAATAGGGACCCCCACCAGTGCACGATCAGGGCTGGGGAGAGATGTGGGAGGTTGGCCAGCTGGGGAGGGACCATGGGAGGGCTCCAGGGTGTGTCCAGCCTGTCTTTCTTAGTCCTGATTGGCCAGATGCCAACAGCAAGATAACTTACTGGTCAGAGTGTCTGCCCCCTGGTGGTCAGTATACATCATAGCGAGTGGTTGAGTGGCCTTAGCATATCATTGGCATATTACGATTTGATTGGTTAAATAGCTGATTGGATGACCAGACACTTAGCATATTAGGCTTTTATTATATGGGATACTATGCAAATTTTTATGGAATAATTCTATATTTGAGAGAAAATATAACCATAGCATAGGAATAAAAACTACAATAAAATGTTCTCCATTCTTAAAAAACCTTTAGCCATATATATTCAGAGACAATTTCTGTGGGCTTGCTTTTCTCTTTTGTTGCCTCATTCAAGCCAAACCTAGAGGATGTTATTTCTATACTAATCCATATCTATTAGACATTTTTCCATAAAAAGGTATTTCTCTCAATGAGGAGAATCTGCAATGGCCTCTTAATTAATTACCTATTTATTTCCTGTCGTGTTATGAGAGCATTCTCAAGCAAGAGTTATAATTAAGTAATGTAAACTGTTAATAAAGGTCACATTTAAAGTGCAATATTTTCAGGATTAACAAATACTCCAATGTGTCAAGCAGTTGGTGAGTGCAGAAAAAATGTGTACTTATACAATGAAAGGTATTAGAGACTGTGGCAAGAATCCTTAACTCAGAACTACTGATAAATAGAAAAGCTAATACTGTATTTATTCATCATTTTCTATGTGCCTGGCAGTGTGAGAACATCCCCTATTTTATTTCTTTTAATCTCCACAACTACATTCTTAGTATTACTATCTCCATGAACATATCTGTGAACAGTTATACCCAGTGAGGTTAAGTAACTTGCTCAAGAACATACACCTAGTAAAATAACAGAGCTATTCTGATTAGAGAGCCCACACTTATGTCCAAAAATCAGGGTTTGGGGCTTTTTGTGAGAATACTTTATTAATAAGATGAAACTTCTTTTAGCATTTTATTTCATTGGATTCCAAAAAAATTAAGTGCAAATTATGAAAAGAAATTTTACATTATTTTGAGGTGATATATGAATAAGATGTTTTATCCTAGCTTGAAAAGTCAGTATATAACTTTCCAATTATTTTACTTCAGGGACAATAATTGTTATGCTTTACTCCATAGTGAAACATGTAATCTTCAGCAAGACATTTAGGAATACATTGAGAAATGACTGTTTTTTCACAAAAATTAAGCTGAAAGTGCATAAAATGTCTATTTTT
This sequence comes from Myotis lucifugus, assembly GCF_000147115.1. Lineage (NCBI taxonomy): Eukaryota > Metazoa > Chordata > Mammalia > Chiroptera > Vespertilionidae > Myotis > Myotis lucifugus. The sequence continues at coordinate 254,688 of NW_005871685.1, read as the reverse complement.
TTAAAAACAAATATTTTTTCCTGTCTTTGCTCTCACACTCTCTAGTATTACTTCTTAGCTTCTAAATGAGATTGATCAGTGGATCAATTACAGGGGTGCCTGAGCATGGATTGTGGGAAGTCTTAGTGTGACTCACTATCCCATAAATCAAACAGCAGGTAGATGTTTGTAAAACACAGTTCTCTGACTCACAAACTATAATGAGGAAAAAATAAGTAAATAAACTAGACTCATTTATTTAAAAAGAGTCAACATCAGTAATGACTTTGATATTATATAGAATACAGCTTTATAACACATTTTTATTTCATTTATAAAATTAAAAATATAGCAGGCAAGGTAATACACTAGGCAGAGTGACGTATGAAAAACAAGGTACTTGTCAAATACATTGCCAGCAAGTAGAGGCAATAAGACATTTCACTATAACACAGAGTAGACATTAATAGAGAATGTTCATGATCATGTGGAAGAGAAGAAATTTATGTTTCCTGGGGTAATGATTTGAAAAACAGAGACAGATTCTTAGAAAGTGTTTTCGTGCACACATGCGATGATTTAAAAAAGGTTTTCAAAATGAATATAGCAAGTGAGCACGGCTTCTAGTTTTCAAAACAGAAACACTCAGACTAAGAAATAAGAACAGCTGTCTTCATTTTCTTCCTCTCAATCAGTGTCCACACAAGTTAGACATCCATTGCTATAAATTATTTTCTTTAATTTTGTCTTGTTTGTTTTCGCCCCCTTTAGTTATGTGCCATTCATTGCAATAAGCACTGGAAATGGAGAAGAATGAGCCAAAGTCTCTGTCCTCAAAGAGACCATGCTAAGAGAATCTTCCCAGCCGAACTGGTTTGGCTCAGTGGATAGAGCATCGGCCTGCGGACTGAAGGGTCCCGGGTTTGATTCGGGTCAAGGGCATGTACCTTGGTTGTGGGCACATCCCCAGTAGGGAGTGTGCAGGAGGCAGCTGATCTGTTTCTCTCTCATCGATGTTTCTAACTCTCTATCCCTCTCCCTTCCTCTCTGTAAAAAATCAATAAAATATATTTAAAATAAAGAAAACTTCAATAAAAGTTAAAATCTAACAACAGAACAAAAAGGCAACCAATAAAATATATTTAAAAAAAGAGAGAATCTTTCCATGTAAGAAATGCCTCTGGCCATTTTGTGCTCACTGCTTTAGTATATAATCGTCGCCCGTTTATGGAGTTACCCCAACAAATGGTTTCCTAGACTTTCCCCACTTTAAACCAGCCTGCACATTGTGGGAGTCATTCTTGGCTCTCTTTGTGGGCAGGAGTGGAAATCAAGCTCAGTTACTGAAATCAGCTCCTGAAAAAGGACATGGACCAAAATATAGATAATAGTTATGTACAGAAGTGAATAGCAGAATGCGAGCAAAGATATCCATGTTGTGATATTCATCTCGGAGCTATTTATAATAGCGAAACAGAAGAAATACTTTAAATCTGTATTGCTGCTATGGTAATTCAATGAATAATACATAATTATTAAAATGATTATGCATTTATAATTTCTGATCTCATAAAGAAGTCCATGATGTATTTTTAAACATGTTTGTGCATGATACAGAGAGAAAAAGAGATAAAACCCTGGAAGTATACGCATCAAATTACTAAGATTGATTATTTCTGTGTCAATGAACTATGGTAAGCAATTGAACATAATAATAAGGTGTATTTATTTATATTATTATACTTATATATTATTATGTTTATTTAATATTTATTTATATAGTATTATATTTATATATTATAATATTTATTTATAATTATTTATATTGTTATGGTCAATTGCTAACCATAATTATAACGAGAGGCCCAATGCATGAAATTCGTGCAAGAATAGGTCTTCCTTCCTCTGGCTGCCGGCACCAGCTTCCCTCTGGCACCTGGAACCGGGGCATCCCTCTGGCCTCAGCTTTGTCCGGAAGGACATCTGGTCTAATTAGCATATTGCCCTTTTATTATTATAGATAATTTATCAAGATCCCTGTATAAATGAATTTATAATTACAATGTTATTAATTAAATATAACACAAATATCTTCATATAATGAAAACGGAGTTTTCACATAAATAAAAAATCATATTACAGCAGCATTATTGCATACAGTAAACAATAACAATTTGATGTTATATATTCTCAGGAAAATGTGCCTTTTTTTACAATTTAATCATATCCTATAAACACTTATGGAGCTGGCTCAAAATACTCAGCAAGTTCTAGGGATTATTATTATTTAGTCAGGAAGTCCACTATGTATAGAAAATACATTTGTTGTACAAGTTTATAATTCTTTGCATATTTTTCTTTAAAAAAATATAAGTGATATACATTTAGGTTAACTGTGAAGAACCTTTTATCCTTCCAAAGATCTTATAAATATTTTAAAAAGGATAGGCTCTGTAACCATAACTGATGACTAATGTATAAGATCTGGAAAAAATAATGATAAATATTAATTTTTAAAGTTATTATTAATATTAGATTACACATAACCAGGAGAAAAAAATAGTGTCAATTAGATGGTTAGCCAATAGTAGGGGATCACAATCTGAATATCCCTGGGGATAATTTTTCAAAATTCTGTTGCATTTATTCAGGTCATTTTATCACAGAGCTAACAAGTTTATTCCCCAAGGAATCATCATAAAGTATTCGGAGGCAAAAAAAGAATTGAACTCTGAGTTTAGAAAAGAACCAAAATAGATCTATATGAATTTCCATCAACCCTCCAATCATCTTTATTGTTTAAATTATTGGATAATTTACTATTTTCTTGTTATTAGATTTAATTTACCTTTAGGTTATACTTAGGTTATGATCTTCCTACTGGTTAGGTCCTAATTTCCACAAATATCAAAATCTTCTTGCATATCTTTCTTCTCCTTACTTATAACCCATCAGTTTCCAAGTTTAGTTTTGTCTTCCAAATGAGACTCCTTCCTCTCTTTCATGACTTTCTCAATGTCATGGCTCTAATACATCTTTTTACATTTTAGATTGTTATATTGCAATATCTTCAACTTCAGTAATTTTGTGTACAATGTCTAATCTGCCATTAATGCCATCCAATGTATTCTTCATCCCTGATATTGTACTTTTTGCTTCATGAAATTTGATTTGGGGAATTTTTTTCAATAGCTCTAATTAAGTTTTTTAAAATATTTTTTATTGATTTCAGAGAGGAAGGGAGATGGAGAGAGATAGAAACATCAATGATGAGAGAGAATCATTGATTGGCTACCTCCTGCAAGCTCCACCTTGGCATGTGCCCTGACTGGTAATTGAACTGTGACCTCCTGGTTCATAGGTTGATGCTCAACCACTGAGCCACGTCGGCTGATTTTTAAGTTTTTAAACATATGAAATACAAGTTGTTTTAATGTTCTTATCAACTGATATTAACATCTGCATCAGTTCTAGTTGGCTTCAGTAGAATGCGCTGTTGTTTTTTCCTTATGGGGTCATGCATTCCTGTTTCTTTGCAGACCAGTGGGAAGGTTAGGGTCAGGGATAAAACTATTTACATGGAAAACTGAATGCCATTGAAGTTGGTAGTTGATTAGCAGGCAACAAAGTTTCTAAATTACAGTGTCTACAAGAACATGACAAATATAAGATCAAATAAGTGATGTGGAATAAAGGGGATTTTAACTGGTGAACTGGTCCAGCATTCTCCATTTCTGGCCCATGGGATTTTAGTCAAGGTCATGACTAAACCATGATTCTAGATAACATGCTTTGTTTGTATGAAGACTTCAACTAGAAGCTGAAACAGTGTCGATCTTATAAATAGCTAGAGTTGACAAAGCAAACTGGAAGGTGTTCCAGATTGAAGTCTGGAAGCATATGGTTGAGTTTCAGAGAAAGGCTGCAGCTGAAGAAGAATCTAATACTCTACACTCCATGCCTCACCTGTTTACATGTTCCTTGCTCTGCCCCGGGTTACCCTGTTGAAGTTCCATCTGCCCCTGACTTCTCATTAATTATTGGTACACTCAGGACTTCAAAGTCACTAGTCTGCTTGGGTAGAATTAACTGAGGGGCTGGAATACGTTGTATTAGGTAGGGCCACTCTGGTGAATTTCACCTCATCATGTAGACAATATTCTTAAGTGGATTCTATTTGATCCCTCATGCATTACAAGATCTTTCCACTCTGGATGCTGTGGCTACTAACTATTCTTAGTACTATGTGAACTCTGGAAATTATTCTACTCCTGCCCAGTGGTTCTTTCCTTGGTTCCTTGGTGTCAGTTTGTTTCCTGACACATCAAGCAGCATTCAGTGACCAACTTGAAGAGACAAACAATTTCTCTCTCTTTCTCTCTCTCTCTCTCTCTCTCTCTCTCTCTCTCTCTCTCTCTTTCTCTCTCTCTCTCTCTCTCTCATATATAATCATAGCCCTGCAGTGTTGGCTCTCTTTCCAATGTCTGAAAATCATTGTTTCACAATATTTTTTTGTGTTTTTCTGGTGGTTTCAGGTGTGAATATTATCCCATTCCTGACATTCCATTCCATCTTGGTAGGAAGTGGAGGGAATATTTTTTAGGAGCACTTTCACCCTAATGGCTAATGATAATGAAAAAGACAAATGTCTAATTCAGAATAGTTGCTGAGATCTATTTTAAAGTCTCTGAGATTATAGGTGGTTACTGGCCAAAGGATATAGAGAAAGAAGAGCTAGAAAACTTTAAGGTGGAAAAAGAAAAGCAGAACTTTATAACTGAGAAAGAAAGAAAGAAAAAAAGCAAAAGATGTAGTCCCAAGGTTCTTGGTGGGACAACTCAGGGGAAAAAATGGGTGATTCACTGAAATAGGAAATATACTCTCCCAGTTGAAGCTAAGCCGTGGAGAAATGAAGTGATGAGCTGGGTTGGTAGGATATTTGAGAACAAGAATGTACAAAATAATTTTGGGAGTTCATGTAATCCTGGAGTGGTTTGGGAAGACTTTTTGGTTGTAGAAAGACTAGTTGGTTCTCCCTTTGAAGTTCAAAGTGCTTATTTTCCTTGATGGTAGGATACATACCATGTGCACATTAATGAAAAAGCAGAAGAAAAAATTTTCACTTCTCTGCTAAATTTTTAGGACAGTAAAGGCTTGAAGGGAGAGACAGAATCATTTTCATTTAAGACCATAGAAACAACAAAAGTTAATTCTAGGTAAAAGAGAAGGTAATTTTGTGTCTAAAAATGGTTGGAATATTGTGATTCTTTGGCAAGCGAGAAAAGGGGAGGCCTTCGGGTCTTTCTGAAGAGCTGGTCATCATTTTTCTTTTGTTTGTGCATTTATACTTTTATGGTTCTGACAAAATGCATCAAGAATACAATTCTCTTTTCAGTGTTTGCTTTGATGCTCACCTTGCAAAAAGAAAGGAAAGTGTATGTTTCTGTATAAAACAGGTAAAGATGTCCAAGAAGTGAGCTTTCACTGTGCTTGCTTTCACTTACATCATATTACAAAATTCTTCCAATAGGTAAGGCATTGGTATTGGGGCAAATGGACTCATTACATCCATATTATGATTGGTGGATATAAAATTTAGAAAAGTTAAGAGCTAACAAACATAAGATAAATCTATGAGTAATTCATATAAAAAAAAAAACAGAATTTCTGGTTTCAAATGCAGTATTCTTCTCTATTCCTCAGAAGTATTTAAACTTACAGGTTGGAGACAGTAGTAAGTCCACTGTTTTAGATAATACCAGTGAAATATAGTAGTTGTATTCTTGATTATGTTAACATACAAAGGAAGTTTAATCTACATTCATGCTTTTTTAACTAAAAGCTTTGTTTGAATATTAATTTCATTTAAATAATATTCCTAGAAATTTTAGAGAGAAAAATGAAAGCCTTTACTTGCAGAATACTATCTGCATTTGCTTTGACAACTAATTAGTTTACATATGTAAAATAAGTCTACCATTCTGTGCATATAATTAAGATCCAATGCTAGGATAGCATTGACTGCTTAATTAAAGCAATTATGGTAGTAGTGGATCATGACACAGCTTACCTTAAGAGGTGTGAGCAGAATACATTAGAGGCTATAATATAGCAGTCATTGAGTTCAAAATATTTTCCACATAATAAAACAAAGCATATTTGAGTGCAGTGCTTTTATTGAAGTTTCATTCATTCCTAACATTGTAGATGCATTTAGAAAGAAAAAGCCTATCGCTTACCTGTCTTAGGATGAACTACCCCTAATCTCTCCTGCTTGGACACGTTTTCAGAAATATATATTGTTATAAGTTTTTGCCCAAGCTTGAGGCAGACGGCTGGCTCCTGCAGACACAAGATAAGAAGAACTCCTCTTCCCCTACTGACCCGTGCACTCTCCTCCCTTGCCTCCCTTGACCAACTTGTACCCTATTCTTCCTCCCCTCCATTTGACCAACTCCTGCACCCACACCCTGACCCTATATTGCACACTTCTACCCTTTATAAAATAACCTAACCACCCCTCAGGGCTGACACCAACACACTGGTCTCAGCCCGCTGTGAAAAAAAAAAGAGATGCAATAATATTCCTTTTTTGAAATAATTCTTTGTTGTTGAAAGTATTACATATGTCTCCTTTTTTTCCCCTTTTTTAAACCCTAACATCTCCTGGCCTGGCTCCTGTCGGCGTGGACCTACCAACCTGGTTCCAACGTGGAAGGATGTTCCCACCCTGGGACCTATTATTCAAAGCAGCCAAGTTCCCAATAGAAAGCATGTTTGTTAGAGTGGCCTCTCACGCACGGGTCTTAGCAACATGTGGTGGTGGGAGGAGGGTTCAGGGAGCTAGACCTGCCAGTGTCTCTATCTCTTCACTAGAGAGCCATTGTTCCTCTCGCCCTCTCTGAGAAGTGTCTGGAAGAGTGGTGACCTTAGGATGGGCTTTGAAATGACTTAGTCTTGGATTCAAATTTTATCTCACTATTTCCTGGTAATAGCCAGGGTGCTTACTTTTTCAGAGGTTCAGTCTCAGTAAAATAAAATTATATCTGCCTCATCGATAAGGTGGATCCAGGTTTTGTGGAGCCTAAAGCCAAACTTTTAGGCTCTTTTAGGAAAACAACACAAGATAGGGATGATGTGAGTATTTATTTAGAATTAATAAAGAAATGAATATTTGAAGAAGCTGACTCTTTCCACATGCGTAAATTCTAAATTTTTTTTATTAAACTGCTAACACACCCTTTATTGTACTTTTTCTTTGGCTTTGGCTGTTTCACTTATTTATATGTTTGAATTAATATATTCTTAGAGAGAATAAAAATATTATTGAGTCTTACTACTGGCAATGTTGATTATTCTAAAATGAATAATGACAATTTAGAAAAATCTTCTTTCAATATCATAAATAAGTATTGATTATTTCATGGGGACTTTAAAGATTACTTTAAAACTTGGTAAAATGGTAATTTCCATCAGTGTCCTTTGTATATAAGATACTCTCTGTAATATTGCTTCAGGTCTGTGTCTTATAAACACAATGATTTTAATAAGTACTATTTCATAAAATTCTCATTTAAAAAAATGCAAGGTTCCTTTGTTGTCATACACATAATGTAGCTTATGCCTAAGAGAGATATTCTGTTGTGTTAGGTTCTGAGGAGAAATGAATATTCCACAATTATATATCTCTATAAAATTGTGAATGGGGTAAATCTCCAATCAACCAAGCCACTCTGCCTAAACGAAATCACTTTCTTTATATTATACTAGGGGCCCAGTACATGAATTTGTGCACCTTGAAAGGAACTGTGGGATGCCAGGCTGCAGTGGTCACAGGGGCGGGTCTTGGCCCATCCTCTGTGCCCCCACCTGGCCCTGTCTGCAGCTCTCCAGTCCCCTGTCTGCCGGCAGCCCTGCTCCCACTGCTGGCGCTCCCACACACTGACAGCGTGGAGTGATTGGGATCAGCGCCAGCAGTGGGTGTGAGCGGCAGCTCTGGCACCAGTTGCGGGTGTGAACAGGGCCAGCATCAGCAATGGGTGCAAGTGGTGGCTCCAACGGGTGTGAGAAGGGCTGTCACTGGCAGTGGGTGTGAGAGGCAGCTGCTGCCCTGATCACCCCTCAGGAGCAGGGAGAGGTGGAGAAGCCCTGAGACGTGATCGGTGCCAGTAGCTCCCACTCTCACCCGCTGACAGTGCCAAGAGATCGGAGCCGGCACCAGGCGCCAGCAGCAGGTGTGAGCTCTCGGCAGGACTGTGGCACGTGGGAGCAACGAATTTTCAGTAACTACCAGAGGCTTGCCCCGATGATAGCGACCAGCGCCCCACCTTGGTCTGGTGCCCCGGTTCACCTTCTCCACCATCCTACTGCCACTGATGCCTGCCATGTTCCATGCTCTGCTGCCCGCTGCCAATGCCCTCCATCTTCCATATGTACCCCCTGGTGGCCAGTGCACATCATAGCAACCAGTTGTTCAGTTGTTCCACCTTTTGGTTTATTTGCATATTAGGATTTATTGATAAGATAATTTCAGTTTTTTTAAATAAAATTATAAAAATTTCAAGAATATTCCAACAAGCAAACCTTTTGAGCTTTGCACTTTCAGACCTCCTTTATGTATATTTGACTGTTAAGGATCCTGGGACATATTTACAGACCATGGTGATCGCTGGTCCTAAGCCTCTATGACATGATGATGGTTGACTCAGGACAGTGACGTTTAGGAGTATCATGATTCCTGTTTGCACTCATTCGTAAAGGGGTTTCACTTACTAAATACAAGTTTATGTATCCCCCAACTCGACTTCTGCTAACCAGGCAGGAAAAGGGCTCGTGGCTGCTCCTGACAGGGAGAGAGGCAGGACAGAGCCACTATACAGGCTAATTATGTGTCTAAAAATGGTTGGATGATCTCTTTAATACACAACAAAGTATACAGCAACAAATGCCTGTTGTATCAAGAGATTATCAGTCTTAACTAACTATGGTTAAAAAATTTTAATTGCTTTAATATAACATAATTGGAGAGGAATGTGAAGCAATTGCTAAGGCGTTGTTTTTGGAAGAGGCTGAAATGGCCTGAAACTTAAGGTTCGTTATGTTCATGTAAATCTGCTTCTGGCTTAGTGTGTATTGAATGTATAATCAATGAGTAGGGCCGTAGCTGAACTGGCTCAGTGGATAGAGCGTCGGCCCTCAGACTGAAGGGTCCCAGGTTTGATTCCAGTAAAAGGCACATATCTTGGTTGCAGGTTCCCAAGCCCTGGTTGGGGTGCATGCAGGCGGCAACCAATGATGCATCTCTCTCTCTCAATGATGTTTCTCTCTGTCTCTCCCTCTCCCTTCCCCTATCTCTAAAAATCAATGGGAAAATATCCTCGGGTGAAGATTAACAAAAATGAATGAATGAATGAATGAGTAAAGAAACAATGAGAATTATAAATAAATCAAAGAGTATGTTCAATCATATATATTTCAAATCTATCCCCCACAAAAACTATTTACTTGTAATGATATAAGAGAGAATACCTCCTATTATTTTAATATTTAAAGTTCAGAAATTCTTATGCTATTTAGAAGCAAGGTTCTAGATAAAATTTCAGTAAGATTCTTGTTGGTCTTTATAATCAACAAAAATATAATGATGTATTTCTAGTTTAATTTTTAGAAACAGGGAATAAGACTTTATATTAAAGTACTACTATATATTTTAATTACAAACCTCAGGTTAACAATTGACCAAATTATACAAATATCTTTGTAAAATTAAATATTTTGTATTTTTCTTGAAAAAAATTTAGAAAATTTTATTATAAAAAACTAAAATTATTTTATACAATATAAAGAAAATGACTTAGTCTGTGCAGGGTGGCTTGGTTGGTTGGAGATTCACCCCGTACACCAAAATGGTTAGGAGTTCAATCCCAGCTCAGGGCATGTACATGCCTTGCAGGTTCAATCCCTGGTTTGGGGGCCTATTGGAGGCAGTCCATTAATGTTTCTCTCCTGAAATATATATGTATATTCTATTTACAGAAAAGGAAACAAAGTCACAGGTGATTTAAATAACCTGACTAAGTGCGATGAAATGACCAGTCCACATTCCATACCTATGACTTAGAGATAATATAGGAGACAAATCCCCCATTCTAATTCCCATAACTGTCCACAAAATTTATAACGTAATAAAATGTTCCTAACCTACAGTAATGGGAAAAGTTTTTAAGGAATTCAATGTTATGCATGTGTAATCCAGGTATTGTGAAAAAATGATATGTACCTCATACCTCAGCCTTTCTCTGCACAGTTTTGATTGGTAAAATAGACTTTTATGTTTTAAAAAAATCTAAAAGACTGGTGCAGAGTCTTAATAATTTTTATTGCTTATTGAAATATTCAGTTTTCACAGGACCACTCATCAGATATTGAAATGATGTTTGGAAATAGCAAGCACCATAGAGGGAGGGGTAATAGAGGGAGCCAAGCAATCTCAAGTACGTCCAAGAACTCCCACCCAGTGCTTCAAGGCACTGCTGCATTGCTTGTTCTCATCTGATATTTCTCTTTCAATTTGCAGTTTTCCTTCTTTTTTTTTATCGGACTAGTACCTGTGCTTCAGATCAGTGAAGGGTCTTTTTTATTTTATTTTATATTTTAAATTCTGTTATATTTCTTAAGATATTACAAAGAATATTACATATGTCTCCAATTTTTCCCTTGATCTTTCCCCAGCCTACCCTACTCCCCAGTGTCTTGTGCCCGCTGGTTATGCTTACATGCATGTATACAAGTCCTTCCATTGATCTCTTACCCGCCAACCCCCCAACCATCCCTGTCCTTCCCACTGTAGTTTGACAGTCTGTTCGATGCTGCTCTGCCTCTGTATCTATTTTTGTTCATCAGTTTATAATAGTTTTTATTATCCTTAAATGAGTGAGATCATGTGGTATTTTTCTTTCATTGATTGGGTTATTTCACTTAGCATAAAGCTCTACAGTTCCATCTATGCTGTTAAAAATGATAAGAAATCCTTCCTTTTTACAGCAGCATAGTATTCCATTGTGTAGATGTACCACTGTTTTCTAATCCACTCATCAGATGATGGGCACTTAGGCTGTTTCCAGATCTTAGCTATGGTGAATTGTGCTGCTATGAACATATGGGTGCATATATCCTTTCTGATTGGTGTTTCTGGTTTCTTGGGATATATTCTCAGAAGTAGGGTCACTGGGTCAAATGGGAGTTCCATTTTTAACTTTTTTTAGGAAACTTCATACTGTCTTCCATAGTGGCTGCACCAGTCTGCATTCCCACCAAGAGTGCACGAGTGTTCCTTTTTCTCCACATCCTCACCAGCACTTGTCCTTTGTTGATTTGTTGATGATAGCCATTCTGACAGGTGTGAGATGGTACCTCATTGTTGTTTTGATTTGCATCTCTCGGATGATTAGTGACTTTGAGCATGTTTTCATATGTCTCTTGGCTTTCTGAATGTCCTCTTTTCAAAAGTGCCTGTTTAAGACCTTTGCCCATTTTTTGATTGGATTGTTTATCTTCCTTTTGTTAAGTTGTATGAGTTCCCTGTAAACGTTGGAGATTGAACCCTTATCGTTGATAACACTGGCAAATATGTTCTCCCATGCAGTGGGCTTTCTTGTTGTTTCCTTGATGGTATCTTTTGCTGTGCAGAAGCTTTTTATTTTGATGTAGTTCCATTTGTTTATTTTCTCTTTAGTTTCCAATGCTGTAGGAGCTGTATTGGTGAAGAAATTGCTTCGGCATATGTCTGAGATTTTGTTGCCTTTGGATTCCTCTAATATTTTTGTGATTTCCAGTCTTACATTTAAGTCCTTTGTCCATCTTGAGTTTATTTTTGTGTATGGTGTATGTTGGTGGTCTAGTTTCATTTTTTTACATATATCTGTGTAATTTACCCAACACCATTCATTGAAGAGACTATATTGACTCCATTTTATGTTCTTGCCTCCTTTGTCAAATATTAATTGAGCATATTGGTTTGGGTCGATTTCTGGGTTCTCTATTCTATATCATTGATCTATATGTCTGTTTTTATGCCAGTACCAGGCAGTTTTGAGAACAGTGGCTTTGTGATACAGCTTGATATCTGGTATTGAGATCCCACCTACTTTGCTCTTCTTTTTCAGGATCACTGCAGCTATTCCGGGTTTGTGTTTATTCCAGATGAATTTTTGGATAGTTCCTTCTAGGTCTATGAAATATGCCTTTGCTATTTTAATGGGGAGTGTTTTGAATTCATATATTTCTTTGGGTAGTATGGACATTTTAATAATGTTGATTCTACCAATCCATGAACATGGTATGTTCTTCCATCTGTTTATGTCTTCCTCTATCTCTTTTGTCAGTGCCCTGTAGTTTTCCATGTTTAGGTCTTTTACCTCCTTAGTTAAGTTTATTCAAAGGTATCTTAATTTATTTGGTGCGATGGTAAATGGGATTGCTTTTTTAGTCTCTCTTTCTGTAAGTTCTCTACTGGTTTACACACATGCCATAGATTTATAGGGGTTAAGTTTGTATCCTGCTACATTGCCAAATTCATTTAAGTCTAATAGATTTTTGATGGAGTCCTTAGGGATTTTCATGTGCAATATCATGTCATCTGTGAATAAGGACAGTTTTACTTCTTCTTTTCCAATTTGGATGCCTTTTATTTCTTCTTCTTGTCTAATCGCAATGGCTAATACTTCCAGTACTATGTTGAATAGGAGTGGTGAGAGTGGGCATCCCTGTCTTGTTTCTGTTCTTAGGGGAAATGGTTTTAGTTTTTGTCAATTGAATATGAAGTTGGCTGTGGATTTGTCATATATGGCTTTTATTATGTTGAGGTATTATCCTGCTATTCCGACTTTGCTAAGAGTTTTTAACAAAAATGGGTGTTGGGAGCTGCTGAGTGGCTGTCCTCCTTGTACCTCCAGCCCCCACAGGGAGGGCGCCCCCAGTCAGGAGACTGTGGGAGCTGCAGGAAGAAGGTAACATGACTTTGGGGACGGAAGTTGGATGACACAGGCGGTTGCACCTCTCTGTGTGGAGCACACGTTAGGAACCCCTTCTGGAGCAGGTCTGTAAGCTCTGGACACAAATGATCTGACGGTGAAGAGAAGACAGTGACCGGGGCCTGGAAGACCAGCCCTCCAGGCACGGCTTCTGTTCCCAAGAACGATTTGCCCATCACGAAGCCCAGGTCTCCTGCCCCAGCAGCACAGTCAACAGATGGCACCCACGCTTCCTACGGACCCTTCTACCTGGAGTGCTCTCTCCTTGCAGAATTCACCTTGCTGGTGGAGCAGAAGGTGCCGGGTGTCTGCTCTCAGCCTCAATCTCTCTGCTGGAGCCTGAGATGAGTGTCGCCTGCAAAAGACATTTTGTGTGTTGGCCCTTTAAGAGGACACCTGATCTTTCACTAGACCTCCAGTACCTCCCTGGTGGATGAAATCCCCACTGATTTTTACAGACAGTTGTTATGCCGCTGCCTCTTCCCAGGTCTGGTGCTCTGGAATGAGGGGCCCAGTGAGGGATTCAGACACCTCATTCCTCAGGGGCTACCTTTGCAACTGAAATATTCCCAAAGCTTCTCTACTGCCACACAAGGGTGTGGGGCCAGCCCTTTTCAGGTCTCTTTCCTAACACCCTGGGTTTGGCTTTGTCTCTAACCCTTGGTTATAAGGCTTATGTCCAACTCTTCTTCCTTTGATTGTTCATGTTGCTTGTTCTATCATTTAGCTGTCATTCACCTTTGGTCCTGGGAGGAGATGAGTGTACCATCCACCTACTCCTAGCCATCATGCATCCCCTACCATCTGTGTATCTTCTGTGGTGAGGTGACTGTCCAGGTCTCATGCCCATTTTAAAATTATTTTTTTCTTTATTTACTAATTTTGGAAGATTAAGAGTTGTTGTTGTTTTTATAATATATTTAGAAACCACATCTTTGCCATATGTTTTCTTGAAAACACTTACCCAGAATCTGTGGCTCATATACAAATCGGTGAGAAGACTGATATTCAAGAAAAAGTCCTGCTCTGGATTTTCTAATGTTCTCCCGTCATCAGAGACTTTAAGATTTTAAAAAACCAAATAGCGTACTTTACTACATAGATAAGTGATATATGGATAACACTGAACATATGACAATAATATTATCAGAACTATCAAAATCATACAGGAATTACACAAAAAAATCAACTCAAGGAGTAGATAGATTTGCAAGTCCCAAACCAGAGATGACTTGACCTTCACTTGTGGCCCAGTGTGTATTTTTCACTTCAGCCTCTCTCATTTCAGTCACAGGCAGACTCACATGCACATATGCATGTCTGCCCGTTGAAATCAGATGTAAGGGGTTTAAAGGGAGGGATCCTCAATGCAGACCATTGGTCCATGTGTCTCATGTGAGAGGACCCCTGAAGTCCTCATCTGTTGACACATAGACACCCCTGCACCGAATTGAGCACCTGCTCAGCTTCCGTGACCCACGTGGACCAAGATTGGAGGTCCCATCCCATCTCCATGGATCTCAGTGCTATTTCCAATCCCTGCCTATTTCATCAGGGCTCTGACGGGGAGTCTCAAAAATACATCTCTGAACAATTCTGCAACAATTTCTGTGGGGGGACCTGCCAGTGCAGGTGTGCCCCTGTGCGACTTTGGCAGGTCCTGCACACTGTTCTCCCAGAGGAGGGGCTTTCCCCTTCCTCCCCAGGGCATCTGCTGGGGTCTGTGCTGCCTCACTTTGTCCCCAGGGCTGGTCCGCACCAGGCCAGAAGCCTGATCGGGGTGGTGGGGCATCTCTGGCATGTAGAGGCCTGTGCACTGCCTCTCATGTTGGAAGTGCATGTGTTTGCCCTTTGTCCCTTTAGAAAACACCAACCTTTGAGAGTTTTCTGCACCACAGGGCTGACACAACTGGGCCTAGCGTTGTGTGGAATGCTTTCAGGCTTGTGGTTTGTCTTCCAGGATTTCTGCATTGTTCTAGTTGTTTTGGGCACAGGAAGAGACAGCCATTGCCTGACTGGCTTCTGGCCCTGGGGTCACACCTAGTGCCGTGGTCTCTACCCTGAGATGATGCACATGCTTACTGAAAGGGCTTTCTTTCCTCCATCTAATCTCTAATCCATCTACGAATTCCCTTTTAATAGTAAAAATGTTATCTCAGATAAAAACAGATAAACATGTGAGCTGACAGAAAAAGCACTGATTGTGAGATTCCATTTCTAGGGAATAGTTAAGGGGCAGAGACAGGAATCAGATCAGGGGCAGGAGGAGTGGGCAGTGAGTTCTGTGTTGCGGGGTCTCCTTTTGGGATGATGGGACATCCTGAAACTAGGCAGTGGTGATGCATACACAGCATCATGACTATCCTCCATGCCCAGGAATTTAAAAATATGAAAAATAACATTTAAAATATGAACAATCACCATTTAAAATATATTTATTTATTATTACAATGTATTATATAATGGAATAATGAAAAGTAAAGATAGAAATAAAAAAAATAATAAAAGTAAGACCTCAAATAAGAAAAATAAATACACAACACAAATCAAACAATGGAGAACAGGGTGAACACATTGAAAAAACGGCCCTTGAGCTGGGCCCTCCACAGGCAGCTCCTTCTCCAAGGCAGGAATCTGCATGGGCTGCAGGGAGGGTTCTTCCTCCAGCCGTGGTGGGGCCTCAGTTGCATCTGGGGCCGGCCCTGTCTCCTCAGCTGAAGCTGGAGCAGCTGCTGGAGGTGGTGAAAGCTCAGGAGGAGGACACACCTCCAGCTCTGCATCCTGCTCTTCATGTTGTGAGTCAGATGATACAGGAACCACATCCACCTTCTGGGCTGGTGCTGGAGTCAGAGGAGGAGAAAAGATCACCCAGGTGCCTGCATTTCCATCTGTTCCTCCCAACTGAGAACACAGGTAGCGCCTAGGGCCCATCAAAGGATGTGCTCCACACTGGCAGTCAAGCAGAGGCAAGGTCTTAGGAGATCTTTGCTCCTGGCCAGGCTCTCGGGGTGCTCACTTCGTGTCTGGCAACATCCTCTCCCCATAAGCTCACGTGGACCTCCCCAAACCTTCTGCCCTGACACCTCCCCACTTTCTCACCCTCGAGGCCTTGGGCTGGGCCCTCCACAGGCAACTCCTCCTCCGAGGCAGGAAACTCCATGGTCTCCAGGGAGGGTTCTTCATCCAGCATTGGTGGGGCCTCATTTTCATCTGAGGGCCGGGCCAAGCTCGATAGCTGCAGCTGGGAGAGGCTGCTGGGAGGTGGTGAAAGCTCAGGAGGAGGACACACCTCCAGCTCTGCATGCTGGTTTCTCTGGAGGAGGCACATCCACCTCCTGGGCCGGTGCTGGAGTGGGGGAGAGGAGAGAAGATCACCCACGTGCCTGTATTTCCATCTGTCGCCCAAAGACAGAAGCACTGGGCACATTTCAGGACCCACCACAGGATGTGCTCCCCACCCGCAGTCCAACAGATATGTGGTCTGAGGCCGGTCTTTGCTACTGGCCAGGCTCTGGGGTTTCTCTGGAAACAATCCCTCCCCAGAAACTCGCCTGCACAGCCCCCATCCATTTTGTTCCCTACAACCCCCCCCCCCCACCTCCTCACCCTTGGGCTCTGACTCCTTGGGCTCTTCCTCGATGGTCTCCAGCTCTTCACTCCTGGTTTTGGAAATTGCCATGCTGGTGTTCTGACTGAGTGGCTTTGAGTTTAGAGGTTTGTGGAGCCTGGGCGGCTTCGCTGGAGGAATCCTGCTGCATCCACCCATGGGCCCTGGGTCCCCAGGGCCCTCGGTGGCCACACACTCTTCAGGCCTCTCCTGGCCCTCGGTGCTGTGGCCCACCGTCCAATCAAGGGGCCAGGGGTCTTCCTCCACCACCACATGCACCACTTTGATCTTTAAGTAGCTCTGCAATGACAGTGACCAGCAACAGGTCAGGAGGCCTCAAGCCTGGCCCCAGTCCCTGCTGCTGCTTCTGCCCCCTGGACCTTCTGCTCCCAGATCAGGCCCAGCCCTGTGTCTGCACAGACCTCCACCCAGGGGAAATGAGAGTCACCCCCAGGGCCCAGAATAGACCTCGGGCAGAGGGCGCCGCTCACACTCCACGTCCACCCAGCCAGCCTTGACCTGGGCTGCAAACATGACTGGTCCTGACCCTCCAACCCAACCTGTTCCTAATCCAGGCAGGCCCTCCCCACCGACACACACATACACACACACACACACACACACACACACACACACACACACGAGGAGGGGCAGGGCTGCTCAGGTGGGATCAGAGTGGTGGCCTGACTGAAAACAACTGCCCCAAAGCCTCCCTGTGTTACCTCCGCATCCCGCCGGGCAAAGGGCCACAGGCGTCGTCTGGGCTGGGCCCGGATCCAGCGGCGGGCACGTCTAAACACACTCTCATCGCTGCCTCCCTTGAGGCCTCGGCCTCGGCACACGGGGAGACAACAGGAAAACATGCTGTCCTCTCCACTGTCTCTGTCCGAGTGAGACGGGAAGGGGCAGTTATAGAATGTGGTGCGTGGTTACCAGGTTCTGTTGGGCCCCATCGTCAGGAAGTGAGGTCACTGCTCATGTCTCAGGAGATGTTGGGGTAGGGGACCCACAGGTGACCTCACTTCCTGACGACGGAGCCGAACAGAACCTGGTAACCACGCACCGCATTCTATAACTGCCCCTTCCTGTCTCACTCGGACAGAGACAGTGGAGAGGACAGCATGTTTTCCTGTTGTCTCCCCGTGTGCCGAGGCCGAGGCCTCAAGGGAGGCAGCGATGAGAGTGTGTTTAGACGTGCCCGCCGCTGGATCCGGGCCCAGCCCAGACGACGCCTGTGGCCCTTTGCCCGGCGGGATGCGGAGGTAACACAGGGAGGCTTTGGGGCAGTTGTTTTCAGGCCAGGCCACCACTCTGATCCCACCTGAGCAGCCCTGCCCCTCCTCGTGTGTGTGTGTGTGTGTGTGTGTGTGTGTGTGTGTGTGTCGGTGGGGAGGGCCTGCCTGGATTAGGAACAGGTTGGGTTGGAGGGTCAGGACCAGTCATGTTTGCAGCCCAGGTCAAGGCTGGCTGGGTGGACGTGGAGTGTGAGCGGCGCCCTCTGCCCGAGGTCTATTCTGGGCCCTGGGGGTGACTCTCATTTCCCCTGGGTGGAGGTCTGTGCAGACACAGGGCTGGGCCTGATCTGGGAGCAGAAGGTCCAGGGGGCAGAAGCAGCAGCAGAGACTGGGGCCAGGCTTGAGGCCTCCTGACCTGTTGCTGGTCACTGTCATTGCAGAGCTACTTAAAGATCAAAGTGGTGCATGTGGTGGTGGAGGAAGACCCCTGGCCCCTTGATTGGACGGAGGGCCACAGCACCGAGGGCCAGGAGAGGCCTGAAGAGTGTGTGGCCACCGAGGGCCCTGGGGACCCAGGGCCCGTGGGTGGAGGCAGCAGGATTCCTCCAGCGAAGCCGCCCAGGCTCCACAAACCTCTAAACTCAAAGCCACTCAGTCAGAACACCAGCATGGCAATTTCCAAAACCAGGAGTGAAGAGCTGGAGACCATTGAGGAAGATCCCAAGGAGTCAGAGCCCAAGGGTGAGGAGGTGGGGGGGGGGGTTGTAGGGAACAAATGGATGTGGGCTGTGCAGGCGAGTTTCTGGGGAGGGATTGTTTCCAGAGAAACCCCAGAGCCTGGCCAGTAGCAAAGACCGGCCTCAGACCACATATCTGTTGGACTGCGGGTGGGGAGCACATCCTGTGGTGGGTCCTGAAATGTGCCCAGTGTTCTGTCTTTGGGCGACAGATGGAAATACAGGCACGTGGGTGATCTTCTCTCCTCTCCCCACTCCAGCACCGGCCCAGGAGGTGGATGTGGCTCCTCCAGAGAAACAGCATGCAGAGCTGGAGGTGTGTCCTCCTCCTGAGCTTTCACCACCTCCAGCAGCCTCTCCAGCTGCAGCTATCGAGCTTGGGCCGGCCTCAGATGAAAATGAGGCCCCACCAATGCTGGATGAAGAACCCTCCCTGGAGACCATGGAGTTTCCTGCCTCGGAGGAGGAGTTGCCTGTGGAGGGCCCAGCTCAAGGCCTCGAGGGTGAGAAAGTGGGGAGGTGTCAGGGCAGAAGGTTTGGGGAGGTCCACGTGAGCTTATGGGGAGAGGATGTTGCCAGACACGAAGTGAGCACCCCGAGAGCCTGGCCAGGAGCAAAGATCTCCTAAGACCTTGCCTCTGCTTGACTGCCAGTGTGGAGCACATCCTTTGATGGGCCCTAGGCGCTACCTGTGTTCTCAGTTGGGAGGAACAGATGGAAATGCAGGCACCTGGGTGATCTTTTCTCCTCCTCTGACTCCAGCACCAGCCCAGAAGGTGGATGTGGTTCCTGTATCATCTGACTCACAACATGAAGAGCAGGATGCAGAGCTGGAGGTGTGTCCTCCTCCTGAGCTTTCACCACCTCCAGCAGCTGCTCCAGCTTCAGCTGAGGAGACAGGGCCGGCCCCAGATGCAACTGAGACCCCACCACTGCTGGAGGAAGAACCCTCCCTGGAGCTCATGCAGATTCCTGCCTTGGAGAAGGAGCTGCCTGTGGAGGGCCCAGCTCAAGGGCCGTTTTTTCAATGTGTTCACCCAGTTCTCCATTGTTTGATTTGTGTTGTGTATTTATTTTTCTTATTTGAGGTCTTACTTTTATTATTTTTTTTATTTCTATCTTTACTTTTCATTATTCCATTATATAATACATTGTAATAATAAATAAATATATTTTAAATGGTGATTGTTCATATTTTAAATGTTATTTTTCATATTTTTAAATTCCTGGGCATGGAGGATAGTCATGATGCTGTGTATGCATCACCACTGCCTAGTTTCAGGATGTCCCATCATCCCAAAAGGAGACCCCGCAACACAGAACTCACTGCCCACTCCTCCTGCCCCTGATCTGATTCCTGTCTCTGCCCCTTAACTATTCCCTAGAAATGGAATCTCACAATCAGTGCTTTTTCTGTCAGCTCACATGTTTATCTGTTTTTATCTGAGATAACATTTTTACTATTAAAAGGGAATTCGTAGATGGATTAGAGATTAGATGGAGGAAAGAAAGCCCTTTCAGTAAGCATGTGCATCATCTCAGGGTAGAGACCACGGCACTAGGTGTGACCCCAGGGCCAGAAGCCAGTCAGGCAATGGCTGTCTCTTCCTGTGCCCAAAACAACTAGAACAATGCAGAAATCCTGGAAGACAAACCACAACCTGTAAAGCATTCCACACAACACTAGGTCCAGGTGTGTCAGCCCTGTGGTGCAGAAAACTCTCAAAGGTTGGTGTTTTCTAAAGGGACAAAGGGCAAACACATGCACTTCCAACTTGAGAGGCAGTGCACAGGCCTCTACATGCCAGAGATGCCCCACCACCCCGATCAGGCTTCTGGGCTGGTGGGGACCAGTCCTGGGGACAAAGTGAGGCAGCAGAGACCCCAGCAGATGCCCTGGGGAGGAAGGGGAAAGCCCCTCCTCTGGGAGAACAGTGTGCAGGACCTGCCAAAGTCCCCCAGGGGCACACCTGCACTGGCAGGTCCCCCCACAGAAATTGTTGCAGAATTGTTCAGAGATGTATTTTTGAGACTCCCCATCAGAGCCCTGATGAAATAGGCAGGGATTGGAAATAGCACTGAGATCCATGGAGATGGGATGGGACCTCCAATCTTGGTCCACGTGGGTCACGGAAGCTGAGCAGGTGCTCAATTTGGTGCAGGGGTGTCTATGTGTCAACAGATGAGGACTTCAGGGATCCTCTCACATGAGACACATGGACCAATGGTCTGCATTGAGGATCCCTCCCTTTAAACCCCTTACATCTGATTTCAACGGGCAGACATGCATATGTGCATGTGAGTCTGCCTGTGACTGAAATGAGAGAGGCTGAAGTGAAAAATACACACTGGGCCACAAGTGAAGGTCAAGTCATCTCTGGTTTGGGACTTGCAAATCTATCTACTCCTTGAGTTGATTTTTTTGTGTAATTCCTGTATGATTTTGATAGTTCTGATAATATTACTGTCATATGTTCAGTGTTATCCATATATCACTTATCTATGTAGTAAAGTACGCTATTTGGTTTTTTAAAATCTTAAAGTCTCTGATGATGGGGGAACATTAGAAAATCCAGAGCAGGACTTTTCCTTGAATATCAGTCTTCTCACCGATTTGTATATGAGCCACAGATTCTGGGTAAGTGTTTTCAAGAAAATATATGGCAAAGAAGTGGTTTCTAAATATATTATAAAAACAACAACAACTCTTAATCTTCCAAAATTAGGAAATAAAGAAAGAAATAATTTTAAAATGGGCATGAGACCTGGACAGTCACCTCACCACAGAAGATACACAGATGGTAGGGGATGCACGACGGCTAGGATTAGTTGGAAGGTACACTCATCTCCTCCCAGGACCCAAGGTGAATGACAGCTAAATGATAGAATAAGCAACCTGAACAATCATAGGAAGACAAGTTGTACATAAGCCTTATAACAAAGGGTTAGAGACAAAGCCAAACCCAGGGTTGTAGGAAAGAGACCTGAAAAGGGCTGGCCCCACACCCTTGTGTGGCAGTAGAGAACCTTTGGGAATATTTCAGTTCCAAAGCTAGCCCCTGAGGAATGAGGTGTCTCAATACCTCACTGGGCTCCTCATTCCAGAGCACCAGACCTGGGAAGAGGCAGCGGGATAACAACTGCCTGTAGAAATCAGTGGGGATTTCTTATTTGTATCTTCTTCCATTTCTTTCTTCATTTTCTTATATTTTCCCAAGTATATGTCTTTTTCATTTTGTTTTATTGCTTAAATTATTACAAAGAGTATTATAAATGTCTCTCCCCCCTTGACATTCCCCTGGCGCCCCCTACTCTCCACTGTTTTTGTCCATTGCTTATGCTTATATGCGTGCATACAAGTCCTTTGGTTGATCTCTTACCAACTATCCTCCCAACCCTCCCTGGCCTTCCCACTGTAGTTTGACAGTCTGCTCAATCCTTCTCTGCTTCTGTATCTATTTTTGTTCATCAGTTTATAATGGTCTTCATTATCCATAAATGTGTGAGATCATGTGGTATTTTTCTTTCATTGACTGGCTTATATCACTTAGCATAATGCTCTCCAGTTCCATCCATGCTGTTGCAAATGGTAAGAATTTCTTCTTTTTTACAGAAGCATAGTATTCCATTGCGTACATGTATCATGGTTTTCTAATCCACTCATCTGCTGATGGGCACGTAGGCTTTTCCAAATCTTAGCTATGGTGAATTATGCTGCTATGAACATAGGGGTTCATATATCCTTTCTGATTGGTGTTTCTGGTTTCTTGGGATATATTCCTAGAAGTGGGATCACTGGGTCAAATGGCAGTTCCATTCTTAGTTTTTTAAGGAAACTCCATACTGTCTTCAATAGTGTCTGCACCAGGTTGCATTCCCACCAGCAGTGCACGAGTGTTCCTTTTTCTTCCCATCCTCACCAGCACTACTTGTTTGTTGATTTGTTGATGATACCCATTCTGACAGGTGTGAGATGGTACCTCATTGTTGTTTTGTTTTGCATCTCTCCAATGATTAGTGACTCTGAGCATGTTTTCATATGTCTCTTTGCTTTCTGAATGTCCTCTTTTCAAAAGTGCCATTTTAGGTCCTTTGCCCATTTTTGATTGGATTGTTTATCTTCCTTTTGTTAAGTTGTATGAGGTCCCTATAAATGTTGGAGATTAAACCCTTATTGGTGATAACATTGGCAAATATGTTCTCCCGTGCAATGGCTTTCTTGTTGTTTCGTTGATGGTTTCTTTTGCTGTGCAGAAGCTTTTTATTTTGATGTAGTCCCATTTGTTTTGTTTTTTTCCCATTAGTTTCCAATGCCCTAGGAGCTGTATCGGTGAAGAAATTTCTTTGGCATATGTCTGAGATTTTGTTGCCTTTGGAATCCTCTAGTATTTTTATAGTTTCCAGTCTTACATTTAAGTCCTTTATCCATTTTGAGTTTATTTTTGTGTATGGTATATGTTGGTGGTTTATTTTTATTTTTTTGCATGTGTCTGTTTAATTTTCCCAACACCATTTATTGAGGACACTGTCTTGACTCCATTGTATGTTCTTGCCTCCTTTTTCAAAAATTAAATCAGGCTTTTCCTCCCTGGCTGCTTGAAGACCTACCTTCATCATGAATGACACAGTAACCATCCAGACCAGGAAATTCATGACCAACAGACTACTTCAGCGGAAGCAAATGGGCATTGATGTCCTTCACCCTGGGAAGGAAACCGTACCCAAGATAGAAATCCGGGAAAAACTAGCCAAAATGTATAAGACCACACCTGATGTCATCTTTGTGTTTGGATTCAGAACCTACTTTGGTGGTGGCAAGACCACTGGCTTTGGCATGATTTATGATTCCTTGGATTACGCAAAGAAAAATGAACCCAAACACAGACTTGCAAGACATGGCCTATATGAGAAGAAGAAGACCTCAAGAAAACAGAGAAAGGAACACAAGAACAGAATGAAGAAAGTCAGGGGGACTGCAAAGGTCAACGTTGGTGCTGGCAAAAAGTGAGCTGGAGATTGAACTACAGAAGGAGTAAAGATTCTTCGGTGACTTTATCTGTGATGGTTGTGCAGATTTTTCATGAGAAGATTAATAAACTATAAACTTTAAAAAAAATTAAATCAGAATATTGGTTCAGGTCTATTTCTGGGTTCTCTATTCTATTTCATTGATCTATATGTCTGTACTTATGCCAGTACCAGGCAGTTTTGAGAACAGTGGCTTTGTAATTCAGCTTGATATCTGGTATTGAGATCCCACCTACTTTGTTCTTCTTTCTCAGGATCATTTCAGCTATTCGGGGTCTGTGTTTATTCCAGATGAATTTTTGGAAAGTTTGTTCTAGATCTGTGAAATATGCCTTTGGTATTTTAATGGGAAGTGCATTGAATTTATAGATTGCTTTGGGTAGTATGGATATTTTAATGATGTTGATTCTACCAATCCATGAACATGGCATGTTCTTCCATCTGTTTATGTCTTCCTCTATCTCTCTTGTCAGTGTCCTGTAGTTTTCTGCGTTTAGGTCTTTAACCTCCTTAGTTAAGTTTATTCCTAGGTATCTTAATTTTTTTTGGTGTGATGGTAAATGGGATTGTTTTTTAGTCTCTCTGTAAGTTCACTATTGGCATATAGGAATGCCATAGATTTCTTAGCATTAATTTTGTATCCTGCTACATTGCCGAATTCATTTATTAAGTCTAATAGTTTTTTGATGGAGTCTTTAAGTTTTTTATGTACAATATCCTGTCATCTGTGAATAGGGACAGTTTTACTTCTTTTCCAATTTGGATGCTTGTTACTTCTTCTTATTGTCTAATAACAGTGGCTAACACTTCCAGTACTATGTGGAACCGGTTTGGTGAGAGTTGGCACCCCTGTCTTGTTCCTCTTCTTAGGGAAATGGTTTTAGTTTTTGCCCATTGAGTATGATGTTGACTGTGAGTTTGTCATATAGGCTTTTATTATGTTGAGGTATGATCCTTCTATTCCTACCTTGCTGAGAGTTTTTATCAAAAATGTGCGTTGGATTTTGTCAAATGCTTTTTCTGCATCAATTGATATGACTATGTGTTTTTTTCTCTCAATTTATTTATGTGATGTATCATGTTTATTGATTTGCGGATATTGTACCAACTTTGTATCCCTGGTGCAAATCCTACGTGGTCATGGTGCATGACAGTGATGGTGAACCTTTTGAGCTCGGCATGTCAGCATTTTTAAAAACCCTAACTTAACTTCTGGTGCTGTGTCACATATAGACATTTTTTGATATTTGCAACCATAGTAAAACAAAGATTTATATTTTTGATATTTATTTTATATATTTAAATGTAATTTAACAAAGAAAAATCAACCAAAAAAATGAGTTCGTGTGTCACCTCTGACACATGTGTCATAGGTTCGCCATCACTGGTGTGTGATCTTTTTGATATACTGCCGGATCCGATTTGCTAAGATTTTGTTGAGGATTTTGGCATCTATGTTCATGAGGGATATTGGCCTGTAATTCTCTTTCATTGTGTCGTCTTTATCTGCTTTTGTTATTAGGGTAATGCTGGATTCATAGAATGAGCTTATAAGTTTTTCTTTCTCTTGAATTTTTTGGAATAGCCTGAGGAGGATAGGTTTTAGTTCTTCCTTGACTGTTTGATAAAACTCCCCTGTGAAGCCATCTGGCCCCGGGCTTTTGTTTGCTGGAAGCTTTTTGATGACTGCTTCAATTTCTTCCATAGTTATTGGCCTATTGAGATTTTTAGATTATTCCTGATTGAGTTTTGGAAGGTTGTATTTTTCTAGGAATATGTCCATTTCCTCCAGGTTGTCTAGTTTGTTGGAGAAGAGTTGTTCATAGTATTTTTTTAACAATTTTTTTTAAATTTCTATGGGGTCTGTTGTTATTTTGCCTCTATCATTTCTGATTTTATTTATTTGGGTCCTCTCTCTCTGCTTCTTGGTGAGCCTGGCTAGAGGTTTGTCAATTTTGTTTATCCTTTCAAAAAACCAGCTCTTGGTTTCATTTTTTTTTGTTTGTTGGTTTGTTTGTTTGTTTTGGTCTCTATGTCATTTATTTCTGCTCTAATCTTTATTATCTCCTTCCTTCTGCTCACTCTGGGCTTTTCTTTTTGCTCTCTTTCTAATTCTTTTTGTTGTAGAGTTAGATGATTTACTGCCATTTTTTCTTGTTTTTTTGAGGTAGGCCTGTAGAGCTATAAACTTCCCTCTCAGGACTGCTTTCATTGTGTCCCATAGGTTTTGGATTGTTGTGTTTTCATTGTCATTAGTTTCCAGGATGTTTTTAATTTCTTCTTTGATCTCATTGGTAACCCAATAAATATTTAGTAACATGCTATTCAGCTTCCAAGTTTTTGAGTGTTTTCGATTGTTTTTATTGTAGATTATTTCCACTATTATGCCATTGTGGTCTGAGAAGATGGTTGGTATGATTTCAATTTTCTTGAATTTGGGGTGACTTTGCTTGTGACCCCATATGTGGTCTATTTTTGAAAATGTCCCTGTGCACTTGAGAAGAACATATATTCCGCATCTTTGGTGTGAAATGTTCTGAAGATGTCAATTAAGTCCATCTGATCTAGTAAATCATTTAGGATTGCTGTTTCTTTGTTGATTTTTTTGTCTAGAGGATTTATCCAGTGATGTCAGTGGTGTAATAAAGTCCCCTACTATGATTGCATCTTCCAGGAGTTTTTTTATGTATTTGGGTGCTCCTGCATTGGGTGCACATATGTTTATCAGGGTTATATCCTCTTGTTGTATCAATCCTTTAGTATTATGAAGTGGCCTTCCTTATCTCTTGTTATGGCCTTCACTTTGATGTATATTTTGTCCTATATAAGTATTGCTACCCCAGTTTTTTTTTTCATTTCCATTTGCCTGAAATATATTTTTCCATCCCTTCACTTTCAGTCTGTGTGAGTCCCTTGTTCTGATATGGGTCTCTTGTAGACAGCATACATATGGGTCATGTTTTTTTATTCATTCAGCCACTCGATGTCTTTTGATTGGAGCATTTAGTCTGTTTACTTTAAAATTATTATTGAAAGGTACTTGTTTGTAGCCATTTTTTTTAGCCTGTGTTCCTTCTTACCTTTTTATTTCTTCTTTATACAGCATTCCTTTAGCATTTCTTGCATTGCTGGCTTCGTAGTGATAAATTCCCTTAGCCTCTTTTTAGTCTGTGAAGCTTCTAATTTCCCCTTCAATTTTGATTGATAGTCTTGTTGGATAGAATATCTTGGATTCAGTCCCTTGCTTTGTATCACTTTGTATATCTTCTTCCATTCCCTTCTAGCTTGATGTATTTCTGTTGAGAAATCATTTGATAATCTGATGGGGCATCTTTTGTAGCTAACTCTCTGTCTCTCTCTTGTAGCCTTTAAGATTCTCTCTTTGTTGCTAACATTTGCCATTGTAATTATGGCATGTCTTGGTGTGGATCTTTTGGGATTCACCTTGCTTGGGACTCTCTGTACTTATGTAACCTTTTTCTTCCCCATATCAGGGAAGTTTTCTGTCATTATTTCTTCAAATAAATTTTCTAATCTTTGCTTCTCTTCTTGTCCTTCTGGCAGCCCTATTATACATATGTTATTTCATTTTGCATTGTCCCAAAGCTCTTTTAGACTCTCCTTGCGCTTTTTAATTTTTTTCCCTAGTTGCTGTTCAGATTGGGCTTGTTTCTGTACTTTATCTTCTAACTCACTAATTCGGTACTCTGCTTCTTCTAGTCTACTATTGAAGCCTTCCATGGTGTTTTTGATTGTAGCTATGACATTTTTCATTTATTCCTGATTTTTGCATAGGTTGTTGATTTTATCGTCCATCCAGTGTATGAACTGTAGAACCATTACTCTGAATTCTTTTTCTGTCATGTTACATGCTTGTATTTCACTTATTTACTTTCTTGGCTATCCTCCTTTTCTTTCCTCTGGGGATTGTTACATTGTCTCCCCATTCTGACTATCACCAGAAGGTTCAAATGTCAAGTTGCAGGGGCCTGGGCTGTGTGCAGTGGGAGTTTTGCACCCCCAAGTGTCACTGAAGAGCTCTGACATCAAGATGTGCAGCTGCTGTGGGTTGGAGGGAGCCACGTTTTCCCTGGGTCAGAGTCTCAGGCGCTTAGTGTGGCCTCGTGTGCGCACCTAGAATCAAGAACCCTGCCTGCACCACGCTGAAGCAGAGAACATGCTGGGGTGTGCCAAAAATCAAAGTCTCCTAGTGCGTGTCAGGAGTCAGAGGCTCCCTGTGTCCTGCTGAGAATCGAGTATCAGAGTCTCTGTTGCTTAGTGCTACCTCACACAGAGAATCAGGGTCCCTATGTGCGCATGTGCCAAGAATTGCAGTCGCTGGCTCTTAGTGTGAATGTACTGGTATCAGGGATCCCAGATGCACGCAATGAGAAACAGAGTCTAGTCACAGGTGCTCATTGCTGCCTCTTGGGTGAAGATTCAGGGTCCCCGATCTGCTTGGGAGACCGGGTTGCACAGTCCACACTGTGTTGGCAGGAGGTCCACTCCTGCCCTGCGGAAAACAGCCTTCTGTGTGTGCTTGCCCTGAATCAAAGTCAGGTGGCACTGCCACTGAGTGTGGGTGTGGGGTCTGGTCATGTGGGTGTGCACTGCAGGAAGCAGACTCCCCGTGTCCATGCACCCCGGTTCAAATTCAGTGCTGTCCTCCTGTGTGGGAACGGGGTCTGGTCGCAGGGAACAAACTCCCCGAGTTCCCACGCTCAGGTTCAAATTTAGCGCAGCCTCTCTGATAGGGTGCAGGGTCTGGTCGTGGGAAACAAACTCCCCGGGTCTGCACCCCCAGGCTCAAGTTCAGCGCTCTCTCCCCGCGTGGGCACAGGACCTGGTCCGCAGGAAACAGTCTCCCCACAAATGCGCACCCAGGCCCAAACTCAGCACAGTCTCCCACCCTGGGCACGGAGCCCAGTTGCAGGAAACAAATTCCCTGAGTTCGCATGTCCAGACTCAGACTCAGCGCTGACTTCCTGCCCTGCGTGGGTGTGGGATCTGGTCCCAGAAAACAGTCTTCCCAAGGATGCGCACCTAGGCTCAAATTCAGCACAGTCTCCCGGCCCATGGAGCCTGGTCACCGGAAACAAACTTCCCGTGTCTGACACCAAGGCTCAAAGTCCGGCAGAGCTGCTGCTGCTGAGTGTGTGCAGAAAGCCCTATTGTGCAGCCCGGGTCTGGCAGTTCCTATGCCGCTGCCTTGGGGGTTGTGGGGGAGGGGGGTTGGCTTTGTGACTCACAGAAATCTGCAGCTGGGGTGCCCGGAGTCTTGGTGCCTCTGGGTCTGCGGCTGTGGTAGCAGGTCTTCTACCAGAGTAGCTGTAGGGTTCCGGTTTGCTACCAGGACCAGACTGGGTGGTGGCGAGGCTAAGATCCTAGTCTCAAGCAGTTCTGTTCTTCAAGATGGCGTGGTCTCTGTGCCGCTGGTGTCCTCCCTGGAGTGTTTGCAGCAGCAGCGGGGTTGGCAGCCCCTTGAAAGACCTGCAGAATCTAACTGTCCCTATTTCACTCACACACACACACACACACACACACACACCTCCCTCCATAGCTCCCTCACTCTCATACACTTTCCCTCCCTACTTTCCTGCTGATTGTCATCTTTCCAGATCAATGTCCCAAAGGGTCTTTTTTTAAAACCTCTGCTTGTATTGGCACTGGGAGTACCAGAAGATCAACAATACTGTGAAAAATTATATAAGTAATCAGCATGTACACCGAAAGACCTTCTCATGTGCCATTGTCATTGGTATAAGGTCTCTCTTCACCAAGCCTTTTGCTTGCTGGAAGGTTTCAGAGGTTGTTCTGGTTTCCCTAATACAGCAGAATCCTTCTCAGGCAAACCGTAAAATCCGCAGTAAAAGAGAATAAAACTGCCAAACTCTCCTGCAAGGGATTCCCACTTGGCGAATCTTTAAAAGCCCATAAATCCAGAATGATATTGCACTTGACGCTGCTCCCTTCCAGGGGATTCACCACCTTCCCCGCTCTGCTAAGTATTGTGTTAACTTCAGATACACTGCCCCCAGGGGAATTTCATGGAACTTTGGTAAAATCCCAACATACTAAGATCTCTTTTATTCCAACAGATATTCCCACCTCCTTCCTGGGCGTTTGCTTCATCAGGATTTGGCCCCCACCCTGTGGGTGCTTCAGCATGTGTTTCATGAAAACTTGAAGGAGATACCACATTTAAACAGTGTTACCCTCATTTATTTTTCCTTTCAGAAAGTGATACTACTATTCAGAAAATTGGGAAAAAGCTAATT
Source organism: Myotis lucifugus (assembly GCF_000147115.1). Taxonomy (NCBI): domain Eukaryota; kingdom Metazoa; phylum Chordata; class Mammalia; order Chiroptera; family Vespertilionidae; genus Myotis; species Myotis lucifugus. The sequence goes on along the minus strand of NW_005871685.1, from coordinate 224,793 downwards.
TACATAAAAATGAGACACTGTCGTGTGTTGGTGGGTAGGTATACACACACGTGCAAAAATGCGCACACACACACACTGCATTGAGTGGAATGTTTTGGCTGAGCACAGAGATGAAGTTCTGTTGTTGGTGTGTTGAGGTAGGTGTCATATAATAGAATTAAATGAAGGATCGTGTTAAAGTTAATGCAACTGGACAGCACATTTTTCCTATGTCCACATCTGGATTTATTAACTCCTGTGGAGCGGCTTGCAGCTCCCCCAGTCAATAAAGGCTCTTTACTCCTTCTCTAGTTATGGTTAAAACATGTGAAAAGAGGTTTGCTATGGACAAAGGCAGGTGGGCACAATGGGTGAAATTGATTAATCCCTCATCAAAGGAAAGGACAGCAGGATTTTCTGAGAGGGAACCCGGCATGCTATAAGGAAAGGGCGGAATCCAGGGACTACACTGGAAAACCGGATTCCTCGTTAGGACTTAACTGTCAAATGATTTTTTTAAAAAAATGTGGCTGTTTCTAGAGCCATCCTGACCTACTTGCTGTGTGTGTGTGTGTGTGTGTGTGTGTGTGTGTGTGTGAATTAAAAGGGCAGCTTCCAGTGAGAGTTTTTCCTATCTCACCAAATATCTGAATTTACAGTGATGATGGCTATACATTTTCCTTAATATTAATGGTATTTATTTTGAGTTAACAATTCATTGTTATTGAATTTGTTGGGCATTTGAACATACCCTTAAGCTATTTTTCAAAATATCTGAAGATGAATATTTCAGAAAAATCAATAGAATGTGTGATAATCAACCAGGAGGAAAGCCTGGAGCCACTGGAAGTTGAGCTTTTAATAAAGAGGTAAACTCCTTTTCATTCTTGGGGTCATGAAGCCAATTCAAAACAGTGTCACCTTGGCAATACTTTAAATTATCATCAAAATTGCCATGACAAGAAAAATGAGTCAAGCATTACAAATGTGGCATTTGTATGTGGGCTGGCTGACTTCTAGCAGCACGAACAATCCACTGGGTGCTTTTTCATATAGGAGTGCACTAACACCACTCTCGTACAAGCAGTGACAACTGGACAATTCATTCTTTCCTCATTGGTACTTGAAAGTAATTCCTTTGTCTACAAGAGACTGTAATTCACAGAGTGGCATATCCATCATCTACTACCTTGGACTGTGTTGTCAAAGTATCGGTTTTCACATTAACCAGACTTGAATTTAACTCTATGTACTAGCTCAGCAACATTAGACATGGTGCTAAAGCTGTCTCCTGTAAGGGAATCCTGGTGTCATAACAAATGAAGAATGGGCTTAACAAATCATGGTGCAATGAATGAAGTTTACTGCTATTTAACCTATATTTGTGGCTCTCTTCTTATAGACATCATTCTTAAGGGATATTAAGTGGAGTCCCTAGTGATACTCTGAGTCTTAATAAAAAAAACTTATTTGGGCTCCTTATTAGTTCCTCATTGTAGATTGTTAGAATTTTACACATTACAATAGGTCACTGGGAAGATTTTTTTTTTGGGGGGGGGGCTTGATTGCTTATGAACAGACAAATCTTTTGACTCTAGGTCCTACTCTCCTTCTGTAGAACTATTATTAGAATGAATTTTGCACAAAATGTTGGTAACTTACAGGTCACTCATTTAGAAAATGTTGAGCCTGGCTTCATTCAATCACAGATGAGCTGGCCAGAGCAGCCAAGTCATCTAATATTTGTGGACATCTGACACAAAATAACAGAAAACCATATAATGTGCACAAGTAATTAAGGTTAAAAAATAGACTCAGTCAGTTAGGATGTTTCAGATCATAATAAGGCTATGAAAAATGTACCAACTGATGAATTACTTTAAGCCATCACATCTAATGAGAGTAATTTTCATAAGGATTGTAATTATGAAGAAAATTATATAAACAGGATTTTTAATAAACTTGATAGATGTTTGGTAGTATTATTTTACTAATTGAAACTTCAATTTTCATTATTTGTTAAGGTTGATTTCTTACAGGTAGAAACTGTAGTGACGGATATTTCTTTTGCACATGATATTGATCTTTAGCACTTGTTAAAATTAACCAAATATAAGACCAATCTACTAGGTATTGGTTGATGATATAAAGAAAATGAGAAGTTAGATATTAATTAAATAGATGAAAGCGAACATAAAGGTGGTCAAGTTTGGACTTGATAAATGGGGGAATTGGTTTATTTTTGTCACACCTGAAATCTGTCAGTCCAGGGCTGCTATGGCGTCCCCAGCGTCCTCAGGAATAGATCTACTTTCCTTCTGCTCTTGCTTGTGCTTTAGGCGCGGCTTCAGTTCTCTAAGTTACTGCATGAGGAAGAGGCAAGCCCTGCCTGGAGTCACCCACACCACCATCTGTTGCTGAACCAGGAACCCCAGCCGCAAGCAACTGGACACATAGAAACAGAATCTTTTACCCATAGCTTTATGCTGAAGCTTTGTTTTTGCAAAACCTTTTTTCACTTTTGCTTCTAGGAAGGGATGTACTGAGATGTTCAAACAGTGCAACATGTGTAAAGCCGGACCTCGAAGAGGAGCCTGTATACTGAGTGGTTTCCATAGGCTGGCTCAGCACGAGGAGGACTCTCACAATCCTGTATTGGCTCAACCTGTATTCCAGGGTCTGGAATCAAGAATCAAGTTAACTCATACTTGACTTACGAGTTTAATTCGTTTCGTGACGGAACTCGTAACTCAAATTACTCGTATGTCAAATCAATTTTCAACATTCCAATGAATTGAAATGCTGGGCTGATGTTGTGGCGTTTACGGTGACGTTCGCTGCGCCAACTAGCGGTGGGGTATCTGAAGCTGGCTCATAACCCGAATTTTAGCTTGCAACTCAAAGCAAAAAATCAGCTGAGAGACGCTCGTATCTTGAAAAACTTGTTATTCGGGACACTCGTAAGTCAAGGCCCCACTGTACAAAGTTGTGTTCTTTGTTTATTAACTGATGATACTGTGACATACGGGGCAGAGAGGTGGAAAAAGGAACTGCACAATTATGAGAACATTCTGAGATCTTGAAGTGATTGGCTAGAAACCTTAGTTCGTATGCCAGGTCATATATTGCCAGAGAAGTCTACCAAGCTCTTTAATTTCATGTTACTACACATGTGTTGTAGTTATAATGTATATTGAAGCATATCTCTTCCTCTCACTTACACAGCAGTGCAACTGGTGCTGGGTTTCTCCTGCTGCACGGACCTAGTCCTTTCCTTAGAAAGCTCTTACTTCAAAGGGGAAAGGAGACAGTTAAGCAAAGACTGACAACATGTGCCCAGCACTCAGTGGCTGGGGTTGTGAAATATTTGGTTGAACAAAGGATTGCTGATTATTTTACTGGTGGGAATTAACAGGGGCTCCCTGGAGGTGGTAATATGTAACAAACAAACATTGGGATAAAAGTTTCAAATGATTGATTCTTCTTGTGTAGCCAAAGGTGTTTTAGTAAGAGAAAGTTAAGAAAAATAATATTGCTATGCAAGTAGGCTTTTGGTATTTCATTTTTTCCTCACAATAAATAACATTTAATTTATAAATAGTTTTATTTGTTGAATTATCTAACCTTCCAATGTATGCATGCCACATGGTTACTCAGACATCTAATTTTGCATTTCCAATTTTCAATTAATGTGTGATTTAAACGTTATACCTGTATAATCAAATATCTTTCATTAGAAAAAAGTTGAATAGCAAAAAAGCAACTTTAAGAAATTAAATGTATGCCCTGGCTGGCTGGCTGGTGTGGGTTAGTTGGTGGAGCCTAGTCCCAGGCACAGAGAGGCAGCTGGTTCAATTCCTGGTCAGGGCACATGCCTGGGTTGCAGGCTCAGTCCCTGTGGGGAGAGGGGTGGGGAAGCCAATCCATGCTTCTCTCTCATTGATGTTTCCCTCTCTTTCTCTAAAAATCAATAAAGACATATTAAAAAAAAATTTATGTGTAGTTTAAAAGTTCTCCTTTGCAGTTCAGTTTAAATAGTTATATACATTTGTGTAACAATGTAGTGATCTTTAAATTTCATATTTACCCTGCATTGCTTACTAACCTGCTTGTATTCTGTTATTGGTCTATTTCTCTTTGCCTCCACATGAACAAATTAGTTATTTGAATGTGGTCACGCAAGTCAAACTCAAAGGCTAACACGGGCCAAATAAATGAGGCATGCCCGCAGGCTACGAGTTTATACAATGCTTGTGTACATTGTATAAATAAATCGAGGTAGGCAAAAGTAAATATATACTTTGTAGAAATGAAATCATACAGCAAGCCTGCATTACTATGGATCTAGTCCGATGGGTTTGGTCTCAGCACTGCCTGACACCTTTTCCCACTTGCACACAGTAAGGTGTGTGACCAGTGACGTGTAACTCAGAAGGAAAGGAGGCAGAGTGGATGTGAATGGAAACTCAGGTTCTGACTAGGCACCATGATGATCAGTTTCTACTATTTCTGGGAAGGACACAGAAATAGCCGAATGTTAACTTTACAAGACATAAATTTAATGAAACATCCTGAAATCACTGGTGAGTACTTCGCTTCCTCAGACACAGGAAATAAGCAATCTTTCAGACCCGTCTTTTCAATTAACGATGGAGGAGGGTCTGTCGCATGGAGCAATTCAAAATGAATATAGAGAGTGTGTTTTAAAGTGAAATAAAGTGGCTGAAAGTCATAGTCACTTGTGTCAAATTCAATTCCTTAACTGCAAATTTGATTGTTGTGATGTGAGGTAGAGTTATAGATGGGGTGATGGGGTCTTAAGAGTCATTACAGAGCTGAGAGAACAAGCTTCTTTATCGAAGACGTGGGAATTACAAGTCTTATTTTCAGGTTGGTAAGGTTAAAATGAGAAAAAATATAGGAGAGGTCTGACACATAGTAGAGTGCTAAATAAGAGGCAGTTTCTTCTCTTTTTAGCTCAAAAATCCTTCCCAGTAATTGGGAGCACATTATTCTTAAAGACTCAGGAACAATTCACTAACTTTTGCCTATTTAATTAAGTGACTATGTAATTACAGAAACTAAATGCACTCTAAGTAATTAGGAAAGAACAATGCAATAGAATTTCCATCATCCAAAGCAATTTTGCATTGACAATAACCAAAATGGAGTTTACATTTTATGCAGTTATATGTAAGCATAGTTTCTTTTTAATTTTCTAAATAGGTAAAAAGATGAACATGAAAATCATGGTCGAGATAGTAACGGTTGTTGCTATTAAAATGTGCATTTTTGCCCAGGCCAGCATTTCTCAGTGGTTAGAGCATTGGCCCATGCACCAGAGTGTAACGGGTTCGATTCCTGGTCAAGGGCACCTAAGCATTGAAATCCCTGCCCTATGAAAGTTAATATTTCAGTGGGGAAGGAAGGCAAGTCGGCAAATAGTTCCAATTTTCATTTTAAGAGTTTTCCAACTAAGGCCTAGACTGTAAACTGCTGGAAGCTGGAGATTTTTGATGTTTTAATCTTGTTTTGGTTGTTTTATCATCACTACTTAATCTGCAATACCTCAAATTATATTATTGGCATATACTACATGTTAAATAAATATTTGTTGAATGATGCAGTAATCAAAAAATGAGACCTCATTCTGATTAAAGTGAAATACTTTTTAATTCCTATAAAAATACAATGCAGACTTGACCTCATCTACCCTGTTAGTAAAAATATGTGCCTAAACCACAGGTATGTGGATTTTTTGTATAATGTAATACAGTGAATCTATGAAGAACACTACAGAATGTAAAAAAATAGAGATAAGAATAAGTGGGAATAGAAGTTGTATTATTATTTTTCACATTCAGTGGTAAATTTTGTTGTGTCCTTTGGGTGCATGAAACCAGTTGGCTCTATTGTGGTTTGTGATGAAGGAACAAATATGGGAGTAAAAATGCTACCTGGTGTTTATGGGACACAGTGTAAATTTAGGTGACCCGCACTTTTTTACATATACACCCTGGGTAAGTGGTAAAGTTGAGAAAATGATTTGATATATTTCACTTGGGCAAAATCAGTCATGAAAAGAACATGACTTTCCAATTTGTGGAAAATGGAAAGCCCTTCCTGAATATAATTTAAAGATATTTCCTGATAAAATATGTTACATTGATTAACCTTTGAACATACTTTGTTTTATTTTTTTTACTGAAGGATTCTCAAAGCCCAATTAAATAATACTACATACAATACAGGAAATAGAAAACAAATACATGTTGATATTAGTGGAAATTATTAGCAAACATAAACATATGCTTGATTAGATTTCAACTGTTTAAAAATTTATTGGGGTGATATTGTTCAATAGAATCATATAGGTTTCCAGTATACATTTCTATGATAGATGATCTATACACTACATTCTGTGCCCACCACCCAAATTCAAATAATCTTCTGTCACCATATATTGGTTCCCCTTCACCCTTTACTAAACCACTTCCCTCTGGTAAACACCACACTGTTGTCTGTGTCTATGAGTCTCAGTTTTATATCCCACATATGAGTGAAATCATGTAGTTCTTAGCTTTTTCTGACTTATTTTTCTCAGCATAATATTCTCAAGGTCCATCCATGTTGTTGCAAATGGCAGTATTTCATCATTTCTTATGGCTGAATAGTATTCCATAGAATACATGTGTGGTGACCTCCTTATTCAATCCTCTAAGGAAGGACACTTTGGTTGTCTTCATGTTGTGGTCACTATGAATAATGCTGCAATGAACATAAGGGTACATATATCTTTGCAAATAAATGTTTGTTTGTTTTTTTAATTTTGGGGGTAGGTACCCAGAAGAGATATTGCTGGGTCTTATGGCAACTCTGTTCTTAATTTTTTGAGGAACCACCATAATGGCTGTATCAGTTTACATTCCCACCAGCAGGGAATGAGGGTTCCTTTGTCTCCACAACCTCTCCAACATTTGTTATTACCTGCCTTGTTGATAGTAGCCATTCTTACAGGTGTGAGGTGGTATCTCATTGTAGTTTCTATGTGTATTTCCCTAATAGCTAGTGAAGTTGAACATCTTTTCGTATATCTGTTGACTGTTTGCATGTGCTCTTGGAAGAGGTGTCTGTTCAGGTGCTCTACCCACTTTTTAATTGATCGATTGTTTGGTGTTGCGTTGTATGAGTTTATGTATTTTGGATATTAATCCCTTGTTGGGGCTGTTGATTGCAATTATTATCTCCCATTCAGTTGGTTGCCTTTTTGTTCTGTTGTTAGATTTTAACTCTTCTTGAAGTTTTCTTTATTTTAAATATATTTTATTGATTTTTTTACAGAGAGGAAGGGAGAGGGATAGAGAGTTAGAAACATCAATGAGAGAGAAACACCGACCAGCTGCCTCCTGCACACCTCCCACTGGGGATGTGCCTGCAACCAAGGTACATGCTCTTGACTGGAATCGAACCTGGGACCCTTCAGTCCGCAGGCCGATGCTCTATCCACTGAGCCAAACCAGTCAGGGCTATTGAAGTTTTCTTTAGCAAAAATCTGATTTCCTTATTTCATGATCATTTCCAAGGTGATGTGATTGATAGACTGTGGCCAACATAAACCAACCAAGTCGATGCCAGTAACTTGAATGTAGATAAAAGATGTAGTTAAGGATACAGTTACTGCACACCAATTAGCAGCTCTGTGAGAAAGGCCCCCCAAACCGTACTATTCATAATACCATTTGATGGCTTGCAGATCCTGCCAGGAAAGTTTTCTTTTCTGTTTTTAGGAGCATTGTTGACTCTCATGGTCTCTGCTATGTGTCCTGGAGATCCGGTTTACATTAATTATGTATATTGTTTGTTGCAATGCCTTTAAGCATGATTTTAAGCCAGTTCTGAAAGTGGGCTGCAGGATGGAGTGATAGCAGATCTGGGAAACTAACAGAGAAAACTCAGAATGTCCAGGGAAAAGTAACAGGAAAAGAGCCCAGCACATTTTGAGTGTTCCCTGCATGGAGGAGTCCAACATCCATTTCCATGTCTACCATCAATTCAGCCAGCCTACTCTCAGGCCTGGCTGAAATGTATTTCAAAGGCAGTATGATACTGGTGCACATTAGTGAATTTGGTCTTGGGCATATATGTCAATAAGAACAGGTGGAATTTCCCTGATGGATTCAAAGAAACAAAGAATATTCATTCCTAGGATCTTATTTCATCTCTGGAAAAATATTCTCTTTATTGGCATTATCCCAAGCCATACATAGGAGTCCCAGCAAAGTCAAGATTACACATCTTTATCATGAACTAGAAGCCTGGTGCACAAATTCATGCACAGTTGGGGTCTGGCCAGCCCGCCCTGATGAGGGCCGATGGGGGCTGGGCTGGTAGGGAGGAGAGGACATGGAAGGTTGGCTGGCCGGTCCCACACCTGATGTGGGGGGGCAATCAGGGACATGGCCAGTTGGGGAGAGGGACTGTGGGCAGTTGGCTGGCTGGCCCTGCCACCGATCAGGGTGGGCAGAGCCAATTGGGGGCAGGGTTGGCCTGGGGGAGGGGCCAAGCTGGCCAGGGGGAGGGGCTGTGAGAGGTTGCGGGGCAATCAGGGCCCCGATCAGGCCGGTTGGCCGCTGCAGTGCGTGTCATAGTGACCCATCATTCTGGTTGTTTCGGTGTACCAGTTGTTAGGCATATATATATATATATATATATATATATATAGTATCAGGAAAGAATCTCATTACAATAATTTTATAAGAATTCCATTATTGGCGTATATATAGATTAGGTGATATGTTCATCTTTGAGCAACCACTGTGGCCAAGGAGCTACAATTCTCTGATTAGCAAGACACTATTTTCAACATTGAATGTGTAGAAGAAGGTAAATGTACCCAAACCAGATGTACTTCATTATTGAGGGAGGGCTATTCTTTATTGAAATATCATTGTTAACTGAAATCAAAACAGATAATGTGTAATTAAAGTTATCAGATGTCCTCTACAAAGTAAAATTTTAGTACACTCCTCTCTTTAAACTGCCACTTGCATTATAACATGACCCATCATGGGTCTGTGTTGAGGTGCACCTTTTTTTATGAAAGAGTTTTTTCTAAATGTTCCCTCCCAGCATTTACCATATATCTACCAACTATCTTAAAACACACCTGTTTTTCAAAAGCAATGGCTCTCCATTGTTATAGAATTGGTGTTTTCATCATTATGTAATTCCAATAATTCATATACTTAAGAAATTCAACATTATTAACATCTAATAGAGACTTTTTTTCCTACCCAAGTCATTTTTCCTCAAAGGCCATTCTTTTGAACTGGGAATTAGTAAATCATTCATGTTTTATGGCAGTATATGCTGCTGAAATTTTAGGAAATCACAGAAGTTAAAGAAGAAAAGACCTTTAAAATGGCCACTAAATCAAGCCTATGACATCCCGTCATAGCTAATGGTATGGGGAGAGGCAGAGTGAGAGATCTTTATTGTAAGGAAATATCTATAAAAGTTATAATGTTGTGATGAAATATGAAATCATTTCATCTATAGTCAGGTACAAAATTTGTTTTCAATCTCCAAATTCAAATCATTTTACTTTTAAATTTATTATTAGCTACATAAAAATATTCATTTCCCTAACAGCTAGAGAAATTATATGCAAAAAATAATCTAAACCTCCAACTAGCTTTCTACAATTCTTTCACTCTGCAATCTAAAAGATTTTTTCAAAATAATAATTATATTTTATGTTTATCTGGAACAGTGCATACATTTATCAGTTAAAGTGCATACCTCAGTATAATGCAAATAGAATTAAATAATGGTAGTTCACACAGAATAAGGTGGATTCAAGAGATTATACTTAAGGGAAAATGTTAAAGAAAAAACCAATTATTTGTAAATCCTATTATTTTTCGATGAAATTTCAAATTGTGTCATGTGACATACATACAAAAGTTGATGCAATAAATTCTAAGATAATAATTCCTACTTTTGTAGAGTGAATAGCTCAGTAAAAGCTACTTACACTACATTTCATGCTATCCTCATGATACCATAAGAATTTTGTATATTGGCATGTTTGTGATAGTTATGCTCAACACTTTCAGTGATATGGTTGTGGTGTAGTTGTACTATTATGTTAAATATTTCCCATCGCTGACTTATGTCATTTCCCGTGAGCATATTATGTATCTCCTCCTCTTAGATGACACTCTTGTCTGGGTCTCAATTTGATCAGTAAAATTGTGAGCCTGAGTGTGATGGCATGAGTCACAGATACAACTGACCACTGGAGACCTCTCCGTCATTCTAGCTGTGTCAGCTCTAACTCACTACTTAACCTTTCTGAGCTTCAACATTATTTTTATTTGAAGATCTGAGTGGTGATATATGTGCATGTCATTTTGATGCATAATTGCATAAGTACCTGCAAATAAGTGTATAGCAGTAAATGGTGGAAAACTCTGAAATTTAGTTAAAAGAAAGTTACGTTAGGTTATCCTTTAGCATTTAAACATTCAGAAAACAATAGAAAATAATCCCCATATATGCATTCAACAAGTATAAATATTTATTACCAATAAAATAAAGATTATTATAATTATACTGTAATAAGTAAATATTAATTATCATTAAACAGAATTCTTCTGTTTCATCTGTACCTAAAAATAAATTACAAAAGCACATCTTTAATTTACAGTGCAGTTATCATAGCTAACAAATAGATGATTACTTAAATTCATTTAATATCCCATGCATTTTTAAATTTTACTAATTTTTATTAATTATTTACATTTAGTTTGTTATGGTTAGGATTTTCAAATAAGGCCTTTATATTATCATTTTTATGTTTCTTAAGTCTATTTTGGGCAACTTTTTGAGAAAATTTTTATGTATAAAGAAAAGTAGAAATGAATAAGTCAATGAAAATCTGTTTACTTGGAATTTTGTCTAAACTATATAAGTCTATCTGGTCATCTTTACCCCTAAACTAAATGTAAAACAAATTGTAGTGGTCCTAACACACCCCTTAAAATTCATAACATATCTCAAAGAAAGGATATTCTTCGATATATTTTATACCACAAACACCCAGCACTAATAATTATTTATAATAGCTAATACCCAGTTCTTTTTAATATTTCTAAGGTGTTGGTACCTAGCTAGGGGGAAAGGCAGAGAAGTATAAGCTGGGCAGTGACTAGAAAAGAAAAAGCCCAAATTAACATCTGCCTTCCACATTGGTTACCACAGCATCTACATGCATTTATTATTATAATCACATGTGAAACAAAATCTTTAAAAGAGCTTGGAAAACAGGTGTGTCACAAACGCACATCATTCGGGGTATTGGATAATGAGAAGATAAAAGACGCCCATCATTGGCTAAAATAACACTAAACATATTGCAAGTAGATCTTGACCTCTTCAGGGAGAATGAACAGTAGTAATTAGAGAAGCAGTTATTTTTTGGGGGGTGATTAAGAAAAGTTTAGTGACTTATATGGAAGAGCAGCCATTTATATAAAATGTGAGTCCATGGCCCTAAGAAGTTTCTGATTTTATTTCTGAGAATCTATCTGCTCTGGAATACTGTGAGCTGTTGTAAAATGGCCTGGCAAGAAGAAGTCCAGTAATGAAAAGCCTTGTTAGAAATTCCACAAACTAGTGCCACCGATTATCCCTCATGGACTTACTTACTGTGGAATAGAGGGCTACCCACTGTCTGAAAACTTGGGAGAATGCAGGTGAGTTATGAAGGTAGTTTCTTAAATGCTGTATTTCATGGTTTAATTTGTAAATAAGGTACAATAAGGAATTGAAGGGGCAGAAAAGTTCGTAAAAGTTAAGAAGACAGAGAGACATGGGGAAGAAGTGGATTTCTAAAGATAATTTTAGAATAAATTTGATCCATTATGCTCATGTTGAGGATGGGTGTTCTTTTCCCCCTGGCGTATAGCACAATACAATTCCTTAAACATTGTTGGAAGTGGCAGTGCGTGGTGATGGCTGCTGATGTATTACACTAATACTTTTTTGGAGTGACAGCACTCTTGATGATGAATTATACTAATATTGTAGTTTATCACATGAGCAGTACTCTGATGATGCATTGCAGCAATATATCATCACAGCAGTTGTGTTTATTTTCTGTCTCACTAATCTATGTCAAGTCAAAAATCCTGTTAAAGGCTAAATCTTTGAGTCCAGTGTGGTTTTCAAAATGTTTGTTTTGGGGGAAAAACTCTTTGAAAAAGGATATGACACTTTTAGTTACTATAAAAATGCAAAGGACTATAAAGTAACCATTATTTTGTTTTAGCTTTTAACATTTGCATCTCAACACCTTGCTTTAAAAAATTAGAGCATATAGGTAATGAAATTTTGTTTTGTATTGACAGAACTGAATTTAATGCTACTGTATCTACAATAGAAAACACTGAATAAGGCTAAAGAGAGAAACAATGTAATTCAGGAGCTATGATGAATAAAATGAGGTCAAATAGTTTGTATTAATTGTCTTAGTTTAAGAAAACTAAAAGCTACCACTGTGCAATGAAGGATTAGCTCTTGAATGTACTGCATTTTTTCCCAGCAACTGGAAAACTTTGATCTAGATGACTATATGTTAAGAGAAGGAGAAAGAGTGACTTAATTCTGGGAACTGAAAAAACTCATATTTATTGGTGGGGTGTGTATTGGAGACAGGGCAGGAGAGAAAAAAATTAAAATTAGTGAGGACTGGAAATCTCTGTTAGCAAGAAATTAGACTCATCAGTAGAGGCACCAAAGGCAGGTATGCTTGGAAGTTTAAGGTTGATTATCAAGGGAGACTGTAAAGTGTGTATTTATAAATGGACATGCCCTAACTGGTTTGGCTCAGTGGATAGAGCATCGGCCTGCGGACTGAAGGGTCCCAGGTTTGATTCTAGTCAAGGGCATGTACCTTGGTTGCGGGCACATCCCCAGTAGGGGGTGTGCAGGAGGCAGCTGATCAATGTTTCTCTCTCATTGATGTTCTAACTCTCTATCCCTTTCCCTTCCTCTCTGTAAAAAAGAATCAATAAAATATATTAATGGACATGACCGAAATGGCTTTTGACTAAGAACTAGTCAGTGTACTGTGTGTGCGTGTGCGTGTGCGTGTGTGTGTGTGTGTGTCTCAGGGTGGGAACACATAATCTTGGTGTAAAAAGTGTAAAGACCAGTTTTTGGAACACTCTAGAGTCTAGACCAGCGGTTCTCAACCTGTTGGTCGAGACCCTTTTGGGGTTCGCTCGACCCTTTCACAGGGGTTGCCTAAAATACATCCTGCAAATCAGATATTTACATTACGACTCATAACAGTAGCAACATTACAGTTATGAAGTAGCAACGAACATAATTTTATGGTTGGGGGTCACCACAACATGAGGAACTGTATTAAAGGGTCGCGGCATTAGAAAGGCTGAAAACCACTGCTCTAGAATAACGACAACCTCTTACCTACATTCACTTTATTTTTTTTTAATATTTTTTATTGATTTTTTTACAGAGAGGAAGGGACAGAGATAGAGAGTTAGAAACATCGATGAGAGAGAAACATCGATCAGCTGCCTCCTGCACATCTCCCACTGGGGACGTGCCCGCAACCCAAGTACATGCCCTTGACCGGAATCAAACCTGGGACCCTTCAGTCCGCAGGCCGACGCTCTATCCACTGAGCCAAACCGGTTTCGGCCCTACATTCACTTTAGAAAAGGATTTTTTTGTTGTTGTCGGTGCACTGCATACTGTATATGATACTAAGAAGTGAAAAATCATCAGGACACGAACGATGCAGAATAATATGTAAATGAAATGATTTAAATATGGAGAACAGAGCTGAGACTTAAAGGATAATAATTCTTCAATAAAATAAATTATAATTCCATAAACTTTTAAAAATTAATAGACATCTCAAAATTCAGATTCAATAATTTTATATTACACAGATGTAGAACATTTCAGACCAAATAGTGTCATAATCTTGATGCCCTTGATAATAATTCTAAATTACTCTATATACAAAAAAATCCCAATAAGGACAATTTAAATTTAATTTTTTTACGCTTTTTTTTTATATAAACCAGGGAGGCTGGATTCCTTGATAGTATCTCAAAATCAATTGCTAGTTTGGCTGATGTCAAATTATTACAAATTGTGGCACAAACTTATACAAGTTCTTCAACCTTCCTGGGGCTTAGTATCCTCATCCAAATGATAATATTAGCAATACCTATAATATAGAACCCTTGGGCGATAAGTTAAAGAATATAAAATTAATGTAATACAAGTTTAGTAAATATGTGTATGCTTTTGTGGATGACATAAAATAATTTCTATTTCTTATAGTAAAGTTGCTATGTTACACCAAAAAATGATGAATTATTACACATAATAACTGCAAGTGTGAACCAGGACACAAGGAATATTTTTCAAAATTATTTATGAAAATTTGGAATAATTTAGTTTCTAGTCACTGTGAATATATTTATAAAAGTAAATACTGCTTCTATAACTTAATAAAAATGAAGGTACAAACCAGATGGATTATTTGCACAAGTTTATTAATAAATATAAGCAATTGTCTATTCTCCTAGGATACAGTTTCTAAAAAAGATAAGATAATAATTTAATTAGAAAAATGTAACCCTTCATTTAGCTTGAGAACTTTTATTTAGTGGGAAAAGCTATAGAATTACAATTGACAATTATTATCTAACCATAGCCTACTTAAATATTTTGGTATTGTATGTAGTCTCAGACTTGAAAGTTTTTGGCCAATTATCATTTTGTGGTAGATTTAAAAATAAAAAATGTTAAAGAATAACCTCATATATACTAGTATATAGGCAATTTTTTAATCTCAAAGTTAATTCTCCCTAAGCAGCTCTTAAAATGTTGTCAAGTAATTAAAAATAAAATATTAGTGGTGAAAGACTAATCCTACTAACAAAAGACTTTGATTAGGTAAATAAAAATGCTTACTCTTATGTTTTTAAAATACCAGTCTTTGCATATTACAGGTAAACCTTATATGTAAAAAGCTCTTTTTATGTTCATACCTCTAGTTAAACAAATTTTAAAATACATTTTAGGAGTGAATAACTATTACAAAATCTAACACTTAAGTTTAAATTTTTATGCCAATTAAATTACATTTATAAAATTATGAGGTCATTTATTCTTCCTCCTAGTACTGAAATACACTGCTATATATATATATATATATATATATATTTCTTTTCTAGAGGATACATTGTTTTTTTAATTACACTGGAAAGAGCATATGTTAGACAAAAGTGAAGGCTATATTTTATGGTCCCAGACTATAAGACATCATAGACTATTTGGTTTTGAAGGGACTTTTGCACCATTAACCCAAGCTCTCCACTTCACAGTGGAAGAAACAAAAGTGACGTGCGGAAAGTCAGACTGGCCTTTGGCACAGCTAGAAGTGCAAATCAGGCCTGTTTTCTTCATAGGTTGTGAACAAAATGTATTAATTTCATTAGATGTACATTTCTGAAATGACTTACAAAGTTGTAATCAAACACCTTTGGATGGGAGTGTCTGTGGAAGAAGGATGTTGTGGGGGGGAGGGGGCGGTGGGCTATTTTTCTCTAATGTGAATGGGTTTCATTGCAACTCCATGAAGGATGCTGCACTAATGTGTGTTTCCTGACTGCCAGCCGGCCACTTCAGCCACTGCTAGAGACAGCGGAATGTCAATGTAACTGTCAATGTTTTGAAATTCATTAATTTCTCATGAAATGAGTGCTCAACTAAACATAGTAATAAACAGAAACAAGTGAATAAATAGCGCTGTGTTTTAAAGTGAACATTAAACAATGATGCTACTTTATTTTTTAATATATGGATTTTTTTAAAATTTTGAACAGTTAAGTTATAGGTAGGGTGAAAGGCAATGATAAATGTAACTCTCAGTAAAATGCTATTAGTGCCATAGGTCTCTGTGGCAGTGAGCATGCCTCCCATCTTGCATCATGCAGATTAGACATTATATTTATTTGTTTGTTTGTTTATTTTTAATTCTTTATTGTTTAAAGTATTACATATGAATACTTTTTCCCCCATTGACCTCTCTCCACTTGTTCCCACCCCCTCAGCACGTGCCCTCACACCCCTAGTGTCTGTGTCCATGGGTTATGCTTATATTCATCCATAAAAGTCCTTTGGTTGATCTCCCATCCCTCCTCCCCACTCCCTCGCCACCGCTCTGCCTTCCCCCTGAGGTTGGATGGTCTGTTCAATGCTTCTATGTCTCTTAATCTATTTTATATTTTTTTATTGATTTTTTTACAGAGAGGAAGGGAGAAGAAGAGGGATAGAGAGTTCAAAACATTGATGAGAGAGAAACATCGATTCAGCTGCCTCCTGCACACCCTCCACTGGGGATGTGCCCACAACCAAGGTACATGCCCTTGACCGGAATCAAACCTGGGACCCTTCAGTCCCCAGGCCGACGCTCTATCCACTGAGCCAAACTGGTCAGGGCTCTTAATCTATTTTAATTCATCAGTTTATGTTGTTCATTATATTCCATAAATGAGTGAGGTCATGTGATATTTATCTTTCTCTGACTGGCTTATTGCCCTTAGCATAATGCTCTCCAGTTCCATCCATGCTGTTGCAAATGGTAAGAGTTCCTTCTTTTTTACCGCAGCGTAGTATTCCATTGTGTAGATGTACCATGGTTTTTTAATCCACTCATCTGCTGATGGACACTTAGGCTGTTTCCACATCTTAGCTATGGTGAATTAGCTAAGGAGCTGGGGGAAGGTTGAAAGTGGCTGCGTAGATGCAGCCTGTACCAGGTGACCTGGCAAGTGTCAACTGTTTGGCCGTCTGAGCCCCAGGCTATGAACATAGGGGTACATATATCTTTTCTGATTGGTGTTTCTGGTTTCTTGGGATATATTTCTAGAAGTGGGAACACTGGGTCAAATGTGAGATACATTTTTTTAATTTTTTGAGGAAACACCATACTGTTCTCCACAGTGGCTGCACCAGTCTGCATTCCCACCAGCAGTGCAAGAGGGTTCCTTTTGCTCCACATTCTCTTCAGCACTTGTCATTTGTTGATTTGTTGATGATAGCCATCCTTACAGATGTGTGCTGGAGGCTAAAGCAAACAGCAGCTAGCATATTAATACAAAAAGACCCCTTGGATGAACAATGGACTTTGATATTAAGCAGGGCTGAAAATCAGCATAATATTGCCATGCTGTGGATAATGGCTCAAGAAAATTCCTTAACCTTTGATATGCCTGTATGCATCGCTAAAGTGTAAATGTGTATTTAAGTAAATACTAATAAATAGCGTGCCAGGCCAGCAGTCAGTGTGTCTCTTCAAGAAACAGGCTCCACCTGGGCGCCCAATGCCTTCTGAATTCATATTTCTTGTATAGCATTTTCATTTGTGTGTCGGCCCCTCCTTCAGGTCCTGAACCCAGCTGCGAAGGTCGGAACTGGTGTGAGATGGTACCTCATGCTCATTTTGATTTGCATCTCTCAGATTACTAGTGACTTTGAGCATGCTTTCATATGTCTCTTGGTTTTCTGAATGTCCTCTTTTGTAAGGGGTCTACTTAGGTCCTTTGCCCACTTTTTGATTGGATTGTTTATCTTCCTTTTGTTAAGTTGTTTGAGTTCCCTATAAATTTTGGAGATTAAACTCCTATCAGATATAACATTAGCAAATATGTTCTCCTGTGCAGTGGGCTTTCTTGTTGTTTTGTTGATGGTTTCTTTTGCTGTGCAGAAGCTTTTTATTTTGATGCAGTCCCATTTGTTTATTTTCTCCTTAGTTTCCATTGTCCTAGGAGCTGTATCAGTAAAAATTTTGCTATGACATATGTCTGATATTTTGCTGGCTATGGATTCTTCTAAGATTTTAATGGTTTCCCATCTTAGTTTAAGACATCTTATTTAGATGAAAGAAAGAAGCACAGCTCTGGTGTTACATGCGACACCAACATCACAGCTTCACAGTGTTTTAGAACTGAGAGGTGACCTCAATTCCAGGAGAAGGTCTGCAGCAGTCACATTTTGAGACAGCACACATCTGCTCAGAGTGTGAGTGGTGCACTGATGAGATTAGACAGAGAGAAAAGGCCTCGTCACTTTTTCCAGGATGGCCTCATTTTGGTTCTGTGTTTTCCAAGCTTTTTGTTCAATTGTCTTTTCTGTATCATTACCCCAAATTGTGTTCCTATCCAGATTGCAGGTTATTTTTATTTAGTTTATGTGTTTCCAATTCTAGAGCCTGCAGAGGTCCTCATTTTTATAGCCAAATCATCTAAACTAAGCTTCCCTCAGAGGTGCCTTAGTGAATTATACTGATTTATCAAGTTGTATTTTTTCTCCAAGGATTTCTGGAGGACACTTACACATTTCTTAAAGACCTGTTTGCTTGAGACCCCTATGCTTGCTCCCACGCAGTTAAAAAGCATGCTGGTAATTGGCATGTGCTCCAGCCAGTTCAGCCAAAGAGCCTCAGCCAGCACGAAGGCTTGAACATGTCGGAGTGTCCCCCGCCACTGCTCACAGATTTGGCCATAGCTCCTTTTCTCATCACAGACAGAACTGGGAGCGCACCACAGAATTTGCCTAAAACTCTCTTCTTGACTCCTATCCATATCTTGACCTCCAGAATCAGAACCGCTTATTACCGAAAAAGGCTCCCTGTTTGATTTACTGTAATGCCAATGGCATGACTTCATTTCTGCAGGCAGCAGAGATCAGTTCAAATCGAATTTTACTGCCATTCATGTACCCATAGCACGAAAGTAGGCCAATAATAGCGTATTGAATTCTTAAATGATACGGAAAATGAAGTGATCAAAACATTGTTTGGGGTGATTGTTAAACCCACTGAGTAGAAACGCTGCCGCATACTATTGAATTTCCACATAAGAAAGTATTGCGGCACACTCGGAAAGACACAATGGTAACAGGGAATTAGAGTGCAGACAATTAAACATGCCTGCTGATAATAAATTTGCTCTCAAGTAGCTCTACGTAGGCTTTCTTCCTTTAGTCCCCTTAATAGCTGATTTTCTGGTCAGGTGCACTATTGATCCATTTGCACTGAAGCCATTTCTTCCTCATTAGCTTCTCCAAACTTTTCTTTGCCTCAATTTTCCTCAGATAACAAAAGCCTCACAAGATTATAGAAGACTTGTTGCTTAGCAACAATCTCATTCCTGTAACTGTAATAGTAGAAACCACAATGTCACCTTCTTGGGAAGTCAGATGTTTCCTTATTTCTAATGTTTACTCCATTTAATCACCCAGCAAAAGATATTTAGTTATTTATAATTATATCTTTCCTACATGAATGGGTTCTAGTTTGGTAATTGTGCATAGCTGTAGGGGACAGTGGTTGATAGCCTTTACAGAGATATACAGAAACTTATTCCTGCTTAAAAAAAAAATACTAGCAAGAAGAAAAATGCCTCGTGTTTTTTATTCTCAAAATCTCTTTTCACACCTGAAAAGAGAAATTTTGGCACTTCTGAGAGCAATAATAGCTCCCTGGTATTATGTTCTCAAGGATTAGGGAGTACGGAAGTTCCCAGGTAAACAAATTTCCTGTAGGAAGCTTCTGTCACAGTAGGAAGTTACCTTTATAAGTCCTCTGATTTTCACCCACACCTGTACACTAATTATAACACTTGTACCAGCTGGGTGAAAAGTCTCCCATGTGTTTTGTGTGTAATGTTTTAATGTAATTTACAAGTATGCATAAATATAACTATATATGATTTTTATGATTACAATATATTTTTGTACAAAATCAAACATAACCTAGGAGTGGGATATAGAACTAATGCAAAAAACAGATGAATATAACATTTAACAGCTGTTTTAAGAAAATAAAACATATTATATATTTGAAATATCACATCTATCACTGACATATATAAAAATACCTAGTATATTCTCTTACCTTACTGCAAAATAAATATCAGGAAACTTAAGGCTGTAGAATTTGGATTAAAATTATTATACTAATAACCTTAACATTTTGGACTTGAACACAACTGACTGGAACACAGAACAATTTAGAAAATGTTTTAATAAATTAATTATGAGGGATAAAGACAGAGATCATTAAATAATTTAAAAGATAAATCAATCATAAAAGTATAACTATCCTTGATTTGTATTTGGTGGGAGATTCTATATGTGAAAATATAGATTCCCTTAATAAAATGCTTTAAATTTTTTTCTCCTTTAATCAAACACAGTGACAGTTTATCCATCTATTCATCCATCCATCCATCCATTCATCCATCCATTCATCCATCTATCTGGGATAGGGTCTGTGGCAAAACAGCTCAATATAGGAAGCATCTTTTGCTAAATAGAGGCCTCTCTGTTTGTGCAGCAGGCTATTCTCTGTCTCACTACTTCACTAATAAACTCGCTTTCACTTTAAGCTCTATGCTGGCTCACTTTTGAGTTCTTTCTTGCACAAAGACAAGAACCCACAATAGGTCCTGGACCCTCACGTCCCCCAGCCCTCGAACAGCTGCATCATCTCCGTGTCTAGTTATTTTATTTTTGTGCACAGTGACTAGGTGATAGAGGGCATACACAGTTCTGCACTGAAATTGCTCTGGTTGGATGCTTTCCTTGTATGGAGGCACTTGAATCAGTTCTTAGAGCTGACCACAGACCAAAGCATAATCATCCTCAGAATCTTACCATTATTTATTAAACTTAGTGGCATTTTGAAAGAGAAAGAGGATAAAATATGTGTTTCATGGCAAGGTCTAGGTAGAATTCCTCATCCTTATTTTAGATATAAGGACTAGATCAATTTTGTTATCAACATTAAAAGAATATATATATATATATATATATATATATA